>NW_006431388.1:348002-369602 GCF_000325575.1 Pteropus alecto | reverse complement strand
GGAAAGAGTCTGCTAGAGCAAAGTGAAATCTCTAAGCTTACGTACTATAACCATAGAACTGACATCCTATTACCTTTGCCATATTCTGTTGTTAAAAGCAGGTCACACGTTCCACCCAAACTCAGATAGATGATTATTACATAAGGACGCAGATATCAAGAGATGAGATACCTGGGGGCCATCATAGAGTCTGTCTGCCACAACTGTCATTATCTTTAAGCAACTCGGAAATAATTCTTTTCAGATAATCACTTTTTGGTGTTACTTTTTTAAACCATATTCATTAGATCATTCTTCTCATCACTGCATGAATAAGAAAATGTTTGTTTTCTTATAAAATGCCTCTGGGTGACACATGCTTTATAAAACATAAATTTGTGCAAATTCAAACTGTCTTTTAAATCAGGCCTCAAAGAGTCATATCACAGGAGATGGTCTTTGAAAAAGTAAACATTTTGATTCAATGTTCTTCTTTAAATCAGTATGTAGTAATATCATTAAATTCTTTATTAACATATGATTGATTAAAACCCTGACTTTTAGAATGAAAATAATATTTTCATTTACTAACTGATGCCATTTAAAAACACCTTTGTGGATCATTTTTACTCATTAAAAGACATATGAATTCCTCTGGGTCACATATTCATTTATTAGCATTTATATTTATATTCCCTAGAACTGACCTTAAACATTATCTTATATGCTTAATAAAATCTCTTTACTGTT
The DNA here is from genome assembly GCF_000325575.1 of Pteropus alecto. NCBI lineage: Eukaryota > Metazoa > Chordata > Mammalia > Chiroptera > Pteropodidae > Pteropus > Pteropus alecto. The sequence goes on along the minus strand of NW_006431388.1, from coordinate 368,873 downwards.
TCCAAAAGGACAAAGTGGCTTCTCTTGCATGACAAGCCGTATGCTTTGACTTTCATTTTTCAAGATGAAGTTTTACCTGATGTCATTCAGGCTTTTGAAATTCGGCTCAGGAAGCAGTTCCTAAGAACATGCAATCTCTGCAATCTCACTTCTCACATCCTCTAGCTGCCCTGATTGGGGATTCCCTCATATAGAAATTGTCTTGTCCCATAGGGAGCATCTCTTTCTGTACTGGATTTCAGAGGTTATAACTGGTCTGTAAAGCCTGCCGGGGGGTACTGTTTGGAGGTATGTGTTTAACACTAAAAATTCTATTAGCTAAGAGACCGAGAAGCCAACAAATGTATAGAGGCGTGAGTATAGCCTGAAATTCTGAACAAATAAAGGTAGAGTCTTCATGTCTAGTCAAAGTATTTTTTTTTATGGCAGGTAGGGGAAAATTGTATCAAAATGTATTGAGTGCCAGGCAGTGGTGAGATGCTATAGAAAATTGATTAATAATATAGCTCCTGCCTTCGAGGTGATTTAATAGAGTAAGCAAAGGTGTGAGTAAACTGCTACGACAAATGAGTAGCCAATGATGCTGAGAGACAAGGGTGAGCAGCAGTAATCATAAGAGTTGCTTTTATGGAGCATATTCTAGGCACTATGCTCAGTTCTTTATCATAATTTTCTGACTTAATTCTCACTCCAGTGCTGTGAGATAGGTATCAATGTGTCAGTTTACAGAGGAGAAAATTATGGCTTGTAGAGTTCCAGTATTTTGGCCAAAGTTGTGGGACTAGGTAACCTAAGACCTGAGATTCAAACCCAATTCTGTTTAATTTAAAACTTCTACTTGAGGAAATCCAGGCACGCATGCTACTGACAGATTCCAAATGAACAGATTATCAAAACAGCAACCAAGACTCATTGCCTTCTATAGGATTATGGCAGCATATTAGGTTTTGAATTTATAACTGGGATTGAATCCTGACTCTGCCAATTGCTGTGTAACTTCAGAGAAGTTACATGATAGCTCTGGAGATTGGTTTTCCTCACTGTATTTTGGTAATACAGAGTTATTATGCCTAGTTCAAGGTAAGCACTCAATGATAGAGAGCTGATCTTGTTACGACTGCTTCTTCCTCTTAGATGTGGGCAACAGAAGTGGGCACGTGTGTATTACAAATCAATGGGCAGCGGGATTAGCTTTAAAGTTATCTGCAGAACAGGGAATATTTACTATGGCTTGGGATCCATAGAGAAACACTTGAGTTAGCAACATGGAAAAGATATCAAATGGACTGTTTGATGAATTTAGGTGCATGAGGTCTCTGAAGTCAATATAGATTTGTGGAGAGGAGTTTCCCCTAGGCTATACAGATAAAAAAATAAGAACAGGTCCTGTTCTAGTTCATGACCAAAACCTAAGCGAAGCACACCAGCTGGGCAATTTCCTACAGTGTCACATCACCTCTTAGAAGCAGTATGATGAGGTTTTCAGTCTACTTGATTGGTGACTCAGGGGACCAGCATTCTATTTGCCTTTGCTGAGTTTTCTCAAGTGAGACATTTAACAGGGGTATGTTGATCTCACAATGTGGTAATGACCGCATTAGACAGAAAAGCTATTGTAGATGCATTATCTGTGTGAGGTGGCATGAGAGATATGCCATTAATAGTAGTGGTAGTTGAAGTTATGACATAAGAGAACATAACTGCTAAGGAAGACAATATAGAAAAAAAAGATTAATGACTCGCCCTGTCCTGGGGATGGAACCAACATTTTGGGTATAAAAGGAGGAACAGAAGCCAGCAGAATGACCAGAGAAGGAGAATGGAAACTTCAGTGGCTAGGAGCCAGGCATGAAGGTAGTCCATGGTTTCAAATGATATGGAGAAGTCAGCTCCCTGCAGCAGAAAGCAGCATGAGCAGCATGAAAATGCAGAACTATGAAGACCCTCCATAGCCTTATGAGGATCCCTGATGCTTCCCAGGGCAAATTAAAACCACACATTGATTTCGGTTCCAGAGACTTTTAGTGTATTTAACTTAATTGAAAAAGGATAGAATATCTAAATTCCAAGTGAATGTTCAGCAATTCAGTTGATGATAAATGCTTATTCTTAGACGGATTAGATCTTTATGCATTAAGAATCTTTAATGTTTTGTGACATTATTACCTCCATCTGAAGGATATACACACATAGAATACTTAACTGTTCATTTTTCCTCTGGTAGATTAAGAAGCATTTCTCAAAGTAGGTGATTTTGATGGCCAAATTGAAATTTATTTGACATTCAGGATGTGTGTGCTGGTTTATTTTACATAATGATAGTCAATTTAAGTAAATGATGAGTCTGCTCTGTCTGTCTTATAAGTTTCATCAAACTTTCACTTCATTCTTTTGACTCAGAAATTGTTCACAAATTTTGGCACTATCATCTCTATCATTACAGTTTTAACTGTCACCAGAATGGATTGTTTTTGTTGTTGTTGCTGGCGTTATATACTTGGGATGATGTAATGTTTCAGGAGTCCCGAGGCCTGAGTGTGAGATGAAAAAGTATTGTTATCTAGTTTACAGAAAATAATTTTAAGATATTAGCAAGATATACACATATTATACTTTGAGAATTGCTAGTCACATATTTGCTATTTTCATTTTAATTTCTTCTTAAATGGAGGTATTTATAACATTTGTCAAACATATTGCTTCTCACGTTTTGCAAGACTATAGCGTTTGAGAATAAGCATGCTCTTTTTAATTTTATGCAACACTTCTTGTGTAAAATATAACATCAGAATTTAGAAGTTAGTTAATTACTTCTTAATGTCATTTGGAGTAATCTTTAATCATAAACTCAATGAATTTTTTCCTCTTTTCTCTTTGGGCAAACATGAGTCTCTCTCAGGTATAAATGAAGTTTAGAGTGACAGTTCTTTGTTAGTCTAACGAGCTCTCCCTTCAGTGGACTGTCTGTCCTCCTCTCAAGAAGATGAGATATTAAAACTTAAAATCACCTTTCTCAGATCCATGCCCTTGTCCGCTATTTGTCTAATTAGGTGACTGCTTGAAACAGAGTTGGCTTGCCTCATTCATTGAAGGTGTTGAACTTGAAAAGTATGTTTCTGCCTCTGCTTTATACATCTCGAATTAACCTCCACTAGAACATAAAAAAAAGAGAAATAGTGATGGTCTCACCTGCCTGTTCCAGTGATACGTTTTTGTCAAAGAGTGACTTTCCAATTGAAACCAAATATCTGGCACAGTTAACTTAGGAACAATTTGTGATCACTGTCTTGAATATTTTGATGGCTGCGCAAGCCTTTGATAAGGGTGACTCAGCTCCAATATAGAGATGATAATTGGTAACCTGTGCTTCTTGTGAGGCCATCAGAGAAAGTTGGTTACCTGGATACAACAGACTTCTAATACCTTTTCATCTGTTTCTCACAACAGAAGCATTTATAAATAGTACAAACATTTTGAACAGCTGTGCATTGTAAATTGTTTCTTCACTCAGCTTCTGATGGAATAGTAGGAAGAGCCAGTGTATTTGGATTTATTCCTTTTGAAGTACTTTTAAAATAACTACAATTTATAGGATCCTGTATATGGTTAATTTCCTAATAAGAGATTAATCGAGTCAGTACTAGATGAATAAAATATGCTATACAATGTTATCATTTTTCTTAAGATGTCTCCATGGGAAATGAAACTTTTGATACTGATCTATATAACTTGAAAGGTAGACCTATGCAATCAATTATTAATGGTGCTATGGCTTGGGATTTATAGAGAAACACTTGAGTTAGCAACACAGAAAAAAATCAAATGGACTGGTTGATGAACTCAAGTACCTGCAGTCTCTGAAGGTGACCCAAAAATGATAAGGAAAGCCTCACTCACCTTATACAGATAAAAGAATAAGAACAGATTTTGTTGGAGTTTGTTACCAAAACATCAGCAAATATTTCTATCCAGGCGCTTTTTACAATGTCACATTGTCTCTTGGAAGCTGTGTGATGAGATTGACAGTCCAGTTGACTGGGGGGACCCCAGAGACCAGCATTCTATTCCTTTGCCAGATTTTTTTCAAGCAAGTCATTTATCCTATTTCTGTATCAGATTCTTCTGAGACGGGTTTGAAAATAAACACCATTTATAAATCGTTTTGAACTGTATTGACTACCTTGGTACTCTTCCATGAGTGTAGTTCATCATATTGAGCTTGCTGGTGGAGAGTCTTTGTGACATGATTAAAATTTTTTATAGATGAGAAAACTAAAACCTAAAAAAGTAAAGTGATTGCCTTAATTTAGGGTTTCTTAATCTTGACACTATTGACATTTTGAACTGGATAATTCTTTGTCATGGGGTGGGGTTGTCCTGTACACTGTAAAATGTTGAGCAGCATCTCTGGCCTCTATTCCTTAGATCCCAGTAGCAAACTCTCGTAGCTATGAAATATGTCTCTAGATATTGCTAAATGTCCCCTGGGGGGGGGGGGGTAAAAGAGGCCCCAGTTGATATCCAATGGCCTAAGTCACAGAGCAAGATAGAGGCTAGAATTAGAAATGGAGTTTAGACCTTCTGACTTATACTTTGGTGGTATTGTTATTCAACTTCACTGCTTTGCATGTGAACTGGTACTTTGAGTGAGGGTATATATCAGGTTAGTGGCCTAGGTTTACAGAGAGAAAATCTTCTCTAGGATTTGGTCTCTTGTGTTGTTGTGTTACATAGTCCCACACTAGCATAATAAAAATGTGTAAATAAAAAGAGGCCAAGTTGATAAACATGAGCGATTTATTGAAAAGAGCCTTAATTCTTTACAATTACTAAAGTGTAGTATGTATTTCATTTATGATGAATATATTTAGCAGTGGATGTCTGACAAAATTAGGCATTACAGCAAACACTCATTTCAGTATGCAGAAGTCAAATTCAATAACTACTTCATAAATACCTTCAAGCGATAAATTTCACAGATATTAATAGTCAAATAGCTTCATAAAACATACACAGATATTCTAATGACATAAAGACAAGTTTCACAGAAGACCTGTGTATCCAGGGACTGTATAGGACACTGTATAGGACAACTATGTGCTAAGACATGATCTACCGTAACTTAAATGGACTGAATGATGTGGTAAACTAAAATTTATTCAAATGGAAATTTGAATAAGACCTCGAGTACAGACAAGTCATTCGAGGAACTTTGGGCTTAAGAAAAACAGAGAAGAAGGGCTGTGGCTACAAGTGGATGTAGGGTCAGAAGTGTATTAAGATAATAGAAGAAATTGTAGCATGTTTGCAAGCTGATGGGAAAAATCTAACATAGAAGTAAATGATAATGATTCTGGAAAAAGGGGAGAATTGAAAAAGTGATGTTCTTTTCTAAGTTAGGGTCTTGAGTAAAAGTGGAGGCAATGACCTTAGAGCAGAGCACAATGTGCCAATATTAATAGGAAGGAAGGTAGAGCATATGTGCACATTTATGGGAAGGTATATAATGCATGTTATAACTTGTGAAGATCCTTCTCTTTCTGCCCCCATCCCTCCCTTTCTTTATTTCCAAGCAACGCCATCGGCTGAACATAAAGGTTGAGAAGGAAGTGTTGGATATTTGAAGTCTTGAAGTGGAAGGATAATGTACAAAATTGGTTTATATGACAGTGGGGGAAGGTGTGAATTATAGAAATATAATTGCCTAGCAACATTAAGGTCCCTGCCTAAGTTCAAGAGGTGTAGATTAGTAATCTTGCTAGGTTTCCGGAAGAGGAAAGCCAGATATTAATTAACAGTTGTAATGTCTATCACACTGACGGACTGGAATTTAAGCTGGGGGGAAATGAGGATATAACTGGGCAAGGTACAGTGAAAATTCACTAAGGATAATGGGCCTTGGTGGGGAGGGGATGCTTGGAGTTGGGGCATTGGACAAAATGAACTACAAATATTGGATATAGTAGACAGAATGGGATACTTAAAATTGGAATAATGGAGTGGTCAGCTCTTTGGTTGTGACAGGGCCTAAGGTATACCCATCCGAGTAGGAGGAAGAGATAAGGTGGAAGATAAGAACATTTGAGAAGAGGAAGTCAAATAAATGAAATTTCAGGGTGTTTGAAGCATCATCCACATGGATAACAAAATTACCAAGAATTGTGGATAGCGTAGTATTGGAGAGAGTGACAGTGAACCAAAAGATAAAATCTCTAGGAAATTATGGAGAGTCACACTGAAGTCTCTAAATGGCTGAAACAAGGAGTGGTTTAATCTGATAATATGACATTCAAAGCAAGGAGATTTAGGGAAGAAGGAAGGAAGATTTAATTAAAATATCTTATAGATTGTTTAAGGAGGCTTGGCCATTTTTAAGGTAATTACAAAGACAGAATGTTGACTTAATCTGATATCATCATCCTCCTTTAAATAGCAGAAGCCGCTATAGTTATTTTTAATCTGTCATCAAATCGTAGAGTTTATTCAGAGAAACAGTTGATTGTTCAGTGGTCATCTGTGACTGACCTGAAAGTAGATCATTAACTGTAGAGATTTTCCTCAAAGTAGAAATGTAAAAATGGAAACTGGGAATTATTATTTTAGCCGAAGAATTTGAAAATCCAAGGGGGAGTGATTCAACCAAGATCATAGTGTTAATAAGCTGCAAGTCAACAAATAGAAGTGAAGTTACCCACTTAATGTCAGCAGACTTAGCCAAAATGCAAAATAAAACAAATAAAAGTAAAAGCAGCAGCCACAACAACAATCAGAAAAGAAAACAGATGGCCTGTTAAATTTGGATTTCAAATAAACAATGATTTTTTTTTTAGTATTAGTATGTCTCACTTATTGGCAGGGAACATTTTTATACTTATGTGTCGGCACCCCTGTCCTGAGTAAGTCAATTCACTTACTGTCTTTACCGCTGTTCCTGGTGCTTTCTAGAAAGTAAATGTGTGTGCGTGTGCGTGCGCGTGTGCGTGTGCGTGTGCGTGTGTGTGTGTGTGTGTGTGTTAGGGGACAGATATTAGAAAAAATGATAATTTGTGTTTCCTTTGTGCTTAAACATAATACCTTTTTGGTATTTTATGAGGGTCCAAAGCAATTATAACAGCAAAACAGATAAGCCAAACAGATGTTGTAGCAGGTAAAATATTTGTTTCAAGGCCACACCATCAGACTAAGTATGCTTCTTTTTTTTTTTTAAATGGAGTCTCGTGGGTTTATAACATTATATGTTTCAGGTGTAAAACATTATAATTCGACATCTGTGTTCACTACAACGTACTCACCACCAAAGGTCTAGAGACTTTCTATTTGTCACCATACAGTTGACCCCCTTTACCCATCCCCCTCTCCATCCCCTCCCCTCTGGTAACCACAAATCTATTGTCTGCATCTATGAGTTTCTCTTTGCTTTGTTTCCTATAAGAACTACTTCTTCTTCCTTCTTGCCAAGAATAGTTAGAATTTCTGGGGAAAGGAGAAATTCTGTTGGAAGTTCAGTCAAGTATAGTCATTTTTACTATTTTCCTGGCCATGGTTGTTTGTATTTATTTAGAGTCGTATTATTAGCATAAATAGATGTTATTTACGACCAAGGACAATAAATATTCACCAGCCAACATATATTTTCTATTGAACCTTTGTCTGAAACTATTGCCTCATTTCTTTCAGTGACAGACCCTTTAGTTTCACAGCTATTCAAATTATTTCTAAAGGACTTACCACATCATTAGAGATTACAACTCTCTCCTGGACAAAATCGATCCATTTAAATAGGAAATGACTTGCTCCCAGATTAACACAACATTAACATTTCAAACTATTGACTAAAAATGTCAGCCTTTCACATTTTAAATGAATAGACTTGCAGTTACCCAAATGATGAGGTAGTTAAACTAACTGCAGTAGGTCTCTTGTTATGTTCCACAAATGGCATTTAAAAAACAGATATGAAAAACATTTCTTTGCTATTCATTTGGCTCTGCTCATATGCTCTACTTAGTTTGAATGGGGCTAAATCAGTTATCGGGCATCCTTTTTCTAACATCCTCTTACAAATTCTCAGTCTTTAAAGACACGAGCTAATGTTTTAGCTCCTTAAGATGCTTTTGAAATGGTGATCATTTCTAAATATAAGAAAATAAATCGGACAAGACAATATTCAAATATTAATTAGCGAGTTAAAAACCTTCATAAAAATGAATTAGTACCTAAATTGCCCAGTGGTACTGTTAGTTTTAGAAATCGGTATTAGCCTCCTTAAGTCGATGATAATTTTCCCTTTTCTCCTGAGTGCATATATTATACCATTTATTTCTCATAATGAGGCCTTGCAATTATTTTGAGTGTCAAAACTGAAGCTCAGAAAGTTAAGTAACTTGTCCAAGTCATGTAGCTGGCAGATCTGGGATACAAATGCCAAAGCCTGTGATCTGTGGAGTTACACAAATCCTTTAAAAAAAGAAGTCAATACTGATTTGTGATGTGTTTTGCAAGATGTTTTCTGATTATCTTGATTTTCAAAGTACTTTTATTTATACTACCTGATTTAATTTTAAACTCATATAAACCATCAGAGGTAGATAATAAGGTCAGTATATTTAGCTCAATGTTGTCAATAAAATAGCCTGAAGATTAAATGATGTTGCCAAGGTCATAGATGAAGCAACAGACCCAGGAATCAGACCCAGATCTCTTGTCTCTCAGATCGTCTACACTTTGGAGGCCATCCTCACTCAGCTCGGGCTCTGACAGACAGCACTAGGCTTCTTTCATTTGCAGACACCCTTATTCCTACACTTGGTTTCTCATACCCCAGGCTGGGCCAACCTTCCGTGGTGATGCCCACATTACTGACTCTTACAACCATTTCTGTGCCACCATAGCATCTTCAAAACTCCAAGCATGGAAACTTGCCTTGCTTGGCTCTTGTAATGTCTTTGAAACCGAACCCCTCTGGAACAGTAGGAGAAGAGGAAAGCTTCTTAGAGCAGCGGTCCCCAGCCATTTTGGTACCAGTGACTGGTGCTCGCATGAGAATCTAGTGCCTGATGATCTGAGGTGGAGCTGAGGTGGTGATGCTAGCGCTGGGGAGTGGCTGCAGATACAGATGAAGCTTCAGCCACCCACCTCCTGCTGTATGGCCTGGTTCCTAACAGGCCATAGACTTGTAACTGGTCTGTAGCCTAGAGGTTGCAGATATGTTCCCTGAATGAAGGAAAGCTGCACTATTACTCAGTTTTCTCTTTGCAGTTTGCTGAAAACACTTCCTAGTTTTAAGGGGGGGTGGGTGGGAATGGCAGTCTTACTGAGGAAATAGAAGTCAGAGTTTGGGGCTTTCATAGTGAATGGACATCGAGAGAGAAACTCTCCAGAGAGGAGAGAACCATAGAATGGGGACCCCCCCAAAGAGTGTTTCTCATGAAAGATACAGTTGGCTCACTCCAGAAGTGCACAAACACAAAGGGTGACTCCAAGGAACCCAGCAGAGTCTAGCAACTGGGAGGCTAAAGAGTAAGTCAGATTCCAGCTGCTATGTTTTCAAGACATTCTATTTGTATAATTGTTTGTTTAATTTTCCTGCCCACATGGAATAAAAAGTATGTAGCATGTTTTTTTCTCCCATCAACTTCTGGATTTCTAAGACCATATTAACATAACATAGATATTAGGACACTTACTATTGTCAAATAATTATATTTTCCACTATATATCTCTTCATTAATAATTATTTTTACATCGACATAGTTTTATTGCCAATTTAAATTTGCTTTATGTTTGAAGACTATCTCACCCTAAACCTCCTCAATAGCACTTAATAACTATGAACTCTCTGTGCATCTCTCTGTATGTGGTAGGTTAAGTGTTTGAGGTTAATCTTCAAAAATCATAATTTTGCAATGATTGGTTGTTTGTTTTAAATGTTTTTTTTTAAATGTGATCTCACATCACATTGTGATTGGAATAAGGGCAAATGACATCACCAAGTAATTCAGAAAGGGAAAGATACAAAAGACCAGGAAGAATATGCAAAATGTTCAACCTCATTAGTTATCACTGGAAGGAAAATTTAAGTTACAGTTACCACATTTGAAACATCAGAAACTATAAAGAAGAGCGATAATACCCAAGGTTGGCATGGATATGAAAAAATGGATACTTTTATACATGGCTGGGGGAATGTAAATTTGTACAGGGTTTCTGGAGGACAGACAGTTTGAGAAGCTGCATCAAAAACTTTAATGTGTTCGTATCCATTTTTCCGGCGTGGCTATCATCAATATTGTTGCTATCGACATAGTTTAACATGTTCGCTTGGTTCAAGAGTCTCTTCTAGCGTGGCAGCTCTCAAACTTTGTTTCAGGACCTCTGTAAACTCTTAAAAGTGATTCAGAATCTCAGAGTGCACTAGTGCGCACTTCTCCCTCCCTTCTTCTGTCTCCCCGCTCTCTGTCTATCTTTTCCTCTCTCTCGATATATGTGTGTGTGTATACACACATATACATATATATACAATACACATGTATATATGTACACACTTAAGTATGTATACATTAATAACACCATATAAGGCAGTAACACTGAGAAATCAATATGTATTTCATTTCTTTTGAAGATGACAATAAACCAATTGTATCATATCACAATAACATTTTTATAGAAAGTAACTATATTTCAAAACAAAAAAAATCATAGGAAGAGTGATATCATTTTACTTTTCAAATCCCTTTTAATGTCTAGATTAAGAATAGCCATTTGAGTCTGCATATCTTTTTCTGTATACAATCTCTTGCAATATACCATTTTCGTTGAATTAATTTTTCTAATATATGCATTTGAAACAATGAAAATTTTACACTAAAAATGACTTAACTGCACTCCTGATATGCAGTATTTTCCTTAATATCCAGCTCATGATATTTTATGTGTTATTATTATCTCATTTTTTGCCAGTTTTATTTAGATCAGTGATATCCTCAAAATAAAATTTCAAATTAAGTGTTCTCAAACCATCAAGTGCCCTTAAGACAAATGTAGCTTTTATGTTTGTTTATTTTCAAGGTTTCCATTTTTCTCTTTTAATTTTATACTTGCTCATTAGTTATTTTGAGAAGGTGGGGCATTAGTTTCACAACATGTATGTGTATCAACTCATCACAGTGCACACCTTAAACTTACATATGTCATATGTCAATATCTCAATAAAGCTGGGGTGGGCTGAGGAGGTATGGTGTCAGGGAATATGGTCTGTATGCATAGATCCAATTTTAGTTACTGGGGTGTTGGACTAAATAACCTAGCCCACAGTTTCTACAAAAGGAAACACTTTTAGCATCATCTTAATTATTAGGGGCTTTTTTTTTCTTCTTAAATTTCAGAAGTTCTATTTGACTCTTTTATAAATTTTGATAATCTTTTGAAAAAGAATATCTTTTTCATTTATTTCACATTCTTTTATTTAAATATAAATACACTAAGTTGTACTCATATTAGATAATTCCATAGGGTACAGATTCTAGGCTAATTGCACAGTTTATTTTTTCTGTTGTTTCTGGATGGAGGTGGATTATTCTCTGGTCTATTATGTATTTGGGGATTGAAAACTCATGTAGAATCCAGCTCTTTCTGTGGACATCCTTGAAATCCTGAGTTGAAGACTCATCTCTCCAGAGAACATTAGTATATGTCTCTTCCAAGAACACTATGTCTCTACAGCTGAGACCACTTGATGTTAATTTCTTGTTTATTTCCCCTCATATCACAGAGGTGATGTAAATTCAAGCTCCTTTACCTGTATAAGGATTGTGCTGAAGTTATGACTTTTCAGAGGAGACTTTTGTTTTTCACCCGGACTCCAATATGAGACACACATTTATCATCTTTCTTAACCATCTTATGGATTTCCCCCTAATTTATGCAGAGAATTTTCACTTGAATTTCTTAATTGTGGAGGTCACCCAAGGCTTGAATACTTTCCCTGACTTTAATAGAAAGCTTCTTGGTTACCCAGATAGACAAACACCTGCAGAGAGCAAAAGATGCAGCTTTGGCATCAGTCCAATATGCTGGTTCTCAGCTTCAGTTTGCTTCTTCATTACTATCTCGTGAGCTCAGATATGCATTAAAAAGTCATGCTTGATATTTTATCTGGCCTATATATCCATCTTATACTTGGGTGATTCTTAAGTTATTTAATATACTACCAGAAAGAACAGTCTCATAAAGATCTTATTTTTAGAGTTTTTCCCCCAGCTTTATTGAAGTACAATATACAATTAGTTGCTCATATTTACATTGTACAATTCAATGAGCTTTGTTCAATTACAGTTGGCATGCAATAATATATTCATTTCAGTTGGACAGTATAGTGATTAGATATCTGTATAACTCACAAAGTGATCACCGCACTAAATCAGATACCCATCTTCTCCCTTACGTATTTTTTTACAGCACTGTTGGCTATTTTCCTTATGCTACCCTTTATATCTCCATGACTATTTTGTAACTATCCATTTGTACTTCTTAATCCCTTTGCCCTTTTTCACTGTCCCTCGCCACCCCTTCCCATCTAGTAGCCCTCAAAATAGTTTCTGTATCTGTGAGTTTGTTTCTGTTTTTGTTGTTGTACATACAGATCTTTTTAAAAACGCTATTATAAATATATTTTTCAAGGTTGTGGTGAAGGGAATACCTTCTAAACTACCTCTGGGGTTATAGAGTGGGAAGAGCACAGAGGGAAAATCTTTTTTTATTGGGTTTTTACCTACATTATACCAAGGAATTTTGGGCATTTCAATTATAATTAGTATGATTACTATTGCTAAGAAGTTTAGTCAACCAATCGGGCAAACAGAAGCAATCTTAACTTTCTGCTAGTCCATCTGCAAAGGACACCTATAATGATAATTTTAACTCAGTTTAAAAATGGTTTTCATTTCTTGGTTGATCATATTTAGAAACTATCTCCATAATTAATCTCTATATTGATGTGGATAGAAATTAGAAGTGATCTATTCAATCTATGTTGTATATGACTTCTGATGTAGCATTAGCTTTTTAATTAGTTTCCCCAGAGAATACTGGGATCTGGCTCTATTATTAGACCTGAAGACAGTGATGGATAGGGTTAGAAATAAGGAGAGTATTGACTTGTTTTCAGGAGGTAACTCCCCAGTGATAGTATCTGCAACCTAGAGGATAAAGAACATACTTACATTTATTAAGGGAGGTAGAGATATTTTCAGTGTGGGAGTTTGGGCTTGGGATCTCTGTATCCACTTGCTTTACTCTTCCTGTTATCAATATCTAAATTGTTCCTCTTCACCGTTGTAGCTTTCCCACTACAGAACTGGTAATGCTGCGGCTTTGGCAACTCACAGGGTCACACCAAGTAGTTTTTGGTTTTCCTTTTATTCAAGCCTATAAATGCAAGAGACAATAGATTTATTTAGCATCATGGTCATATAAATTCCTGCCTTGATCCTAGAATTCAGGGATTTGAGAATCTTGTTCTTTTTCCATAAGGTGTCTAGAGCTGTTGGAAGCAGCCACGTCCTCTCCATGGTCCTTGAATTTCTGTATATTGTCCTGAGAAGTGACAAGCACTCCCCCCAAATTTTACCTTTAATGATCACTGCATCCTAGGTACCTAGATGCCTAATTTAATAATCTGTTTTGTCATTGTATGCCATGGCTCCTGGGTGATCATCAATACATATTAATAGGATTTTTCATTGCATTCAGTCCACACTAAGCAAGATAATTAATTCTAGCTTTCCCTATATCTATGGTTATCTGCAACATGCAGCACATTCATTGTCATGATTTCAGTATCAGTTGGTGCTCTTGGTTGCAAAAAATAGGAACCAATTCTAGTAGACTAAAGCAAAAAGGTCAAGTGTATTGAAAGGATACCAGTTATCTCATGGAACTGACATAAAGGATGAAAAATCAGGCTCAAGGTATAGATAGGAACCAAGGGAAACTAGGATTTGCCTTCAAGTGTGTTCAAGTGTGTTCAAAGACAAGTGACAAGTGCTATGTAGTGAGTAAAGACATGATTTTAAGTTCTAATATGGCATGTCAACAGAAATTGTTCAAGCAGTGAAATAAATTACTTTAGGAAAGTAAAGATGAGTATCAGGAAAAACAACATAGGATATTATGCAAAGTATAGTATATATACAAAATAAGCACATACAAGTCACAAGACAAGATCTCGATGCAAATTGAAAAGAAACAAATAAGAATGCAGTTCCCATAACATATTAGCAGGTTGTTGTAAAATGCATGTTAGCTCTATGGCTAACACCAAATGACAAAGCTTTGCAAACTGTGTGCTAATCTCAGAATACTACTCTACTTTGTATGGTAGAATAAGTGATTGCATACTGAAAATCAGAGGTAGAGACTACTTCACAACTCATTTGGGACTCTAATTGCCAACAGCATATATGCAAACTGAGTAGCAACAGGTTAGATTAAGTTAGATCAAAACAATCACTTGGTTTTGATATTAAAACTTTATTACAAAGGACCGTGAAAGCACTGGAAGTCTCTACTGCATTTGGGGCAAAGTTTTGGCATTTTGGCCTTTAAATTTTATAGTCTTTCTTTTTAGCCGAGTTCTTCAAAACATATTCAAGCACTTATCCCTTAATTATTACTACCTGGTTTCCCATTTGAACTCTCTTTACCTAACTAGATAATGTCCTTAATATCTGTTATTCTCATCACTATAAGCACTCTTATTAACCTGGAGAGGGAAAAACAGGTGAAATCTTGATTTTTTGCTTCCTTTTTCCATTTGTACAGTTTTGTCTAATTAGAAGAAAACTTTGTGGAAAATGGTTATACTTTGAGCTCAAAACATGATATTTGAATAATATAATGTTGGGGGATAATAATAATTGTTTTCTCAACAACCATGAACTTAAAGCTTTTAAAAAGCAAATATAAAACCTATTTTAAATTGGAATATTATTTTCAGTGATCAAAACTGAAAATGAGATTAAGTTTAAAGTCTATTTTCAAAAGTATCATTCCTTTTTCAATCTTCTAGTTTTGATACATAGATTTACCTCAGGCATTCTGTTTGACATTTTCAGTGCCAAACTCAAATGTCACCTTTTCTAAGATTGATATTAAAAATTTAACTTATTTCTTGCCAAAATGATAAAAACATGTAAACAACAACTTTTAAGATTTGTCAAGCTTTATTCAAAAGCAAAATTGGGATAAGTTCAGCGATTTTAGGTTTTATCATTTTTGTTACATCTTCGGAGTTTGGGGAAGGATAACTGAAAAAGTTTAGTTTTCTCTGGGGATAATTAAGTTTAAAAATTAAAAGTTATATGTCATAGCACTTACCATACTATATTGGAATTACATGATATGAGCTGTTTGGAAAGAAGGTATAGAAACCAACCTTCAGTGTGGCTCCCAATAATCCTCACTTCTTGTATTTATGCTACCGTATTGTCCTCTCCCATAGTGAATCATGGCTGACTCTCTATAACCAATAAATTATGGCAGAAGTGACAGTTTATGACTTCCAAGGCTGTATAAAAAAGCAATATGATTTTTGCATTGATCTCTTATCATTCACTGTGGGGAAAGCCAGCTGCCATGTTAGAACACTCAAGTAGCCCTGCAAAGAGGCCTATGTAGAGAAGAGCACTCTCCTATTCTCAGCCAGCACCAACTTTTGCAGTCTATCATACACAACCATGTAAGTGGGCAACGTCAGAAGCTTATCTCCCAGCCACAGTTGAGCCTTCAGATAATTGCAGCTTTGACTGACATCTGATTGAGAAACATGGAACCACAACTGTCCAGCAAAGTATTATTGGAAGTTCCGACCCAGAGAAACAATCCGAGATAATAAAAACTTATTGTTGTTTTAAGCCACTAAGGTTTTATGTTGTTAATGCAGCAATGGATAACTAATCCTTAAGAGAATGTGCGTGACTTCATTTGCAAGAGTCGTCAACCAATAACTTTTTTTTCTGTGAATGAATGAATGTCCATAGAAATGGAGAATTTCCAAAAAGTAGCGGTAATTTATAAGTATCAATTCCCCTGTCAGAATTGGTTGGCCGCTGGGAATATCACTAAAAAGGCCCCAGCCGAATCTTTTGCATTCTATCATACACAGCTAATATTATCAACACTAATGGAAACTATAGTGCTGGTGTTCTCTGCCTGATCATTCCTGTGTTATCAGGATACTTTATCGGCCAAAGCTCACGAAGATGACCTGATTTTTAAGATCCTGAATTCCTTTGTAGTTGAAGGGTTACATGCTGATTTTATAAGACCAGTCTGCATTTGTCTGCATTTGTCTTCTTTTTATGAAGGCTCCTTTGTTAAGCTAAAAGTTAAACAATTTCATAAAGCACTATTTTAGGCGAAAGAAAAATCTGTCCATTTTTTCTGCCCTTTGACCTTATGAAAGATGACCATTGATAAACCCTTTATTTTAATGGAAGGTTATTCAAAAGCTATTATGAGGCTGTTTATGAAATGTTAGTTATACCTTATTGAAATCTGTAAAATCTTGCCCCGTGACACCCGTTTAATAATTTTGACTGAATAAACTACTTAACAAGCAACGAACTCTTCAGCTGATGCTTTGTTTTGTGTTTATTTTTCCTCATGTATTGACTGATCTTGAACTAAGTCAACCGAATTAACTGGATATTTTAGTATCACATATGGTGACATGGAAGTATTTATACACTGGTAAATCTACATCTAGACATTATTTATTGTACAAATGGTTGCCATTTTAATTTTGTCTTTATTTTGTTTTCATTTATATTTTACAAAATATTTCAGATATACAACAAAAGTATGACTCACTTTCAGATTTAACAGATAGTAATTTTTATCTTATTTGCATCAGAATTTTAAAGCCCTAACCTAAATAACTTTTCCTCTTCTCCACATGGAAAAGTTGTATATCATCCCCATGTCAACTTTTAAAATTGTACTATGTATTTATTTGTGTTTATAAGCAATATATGGTATTTTGTGTTATTTAACCATTTCCTGTTTAGAAAAAAAAAGTGCAGCTCGCTTCCAGCGTTAATTTAATTTTACATAAACATGCTGATTGAGGCTAAAGCAAATCTGACTGGTTTTCAATGTGAAAATAAAACATAAAAACTGCTCTTAGAGATATTTCTAAACAGAACTTGACTCTAATCCTAAAATCGGATTCATCAGGTGAATCTTTGGCTAACGACTGTTCAAGAACGATGTTAACATCACATGTAGGAATGCTATATTTTCTAGGATTTGATGTTTTTAGCAAATGACAATTACTGTATTTTGTAAATGGAAATACCACTAGTAAAAACAATGCTATAAATAGAATGATTTCATTTGTTTCCAAAGACTACCAATATAGTAGAGCAATACAAAAATAATAATAAAAGTGAGATATTTCGTGGCAAACTTTGGGGGTAAGGTTAGGACTGTAATCTGTGAGTTATCTCAGAGTAAACGCTACAGCCACATGTGCCACCCGTGAGTATTCTCTAGGCAAACAGGAAATGGGTTAGAAACTTACATAAGCTTGAGAAAAGCTTATAAGCTCAATAAAAACATAGGGCTAAAAAAACTACTTTAGCCTTTGTAGATCATTTTGTAACCTCCTCTTTACTCAACATTATGATTTTAAGAATTATTCATGTTGATTGAAGTAAATCTAGTTCATTCATTTTCAGTGTCATGTATTATTCAATATATACAAATATCACAGTTAATTTACCCATTCCTCTATTGATAGACCTTTAAGATTGTTCCCTCTTGTTGGATATTTAGACAGATGTGGAATGAAAATACTTGAAAATGTCTCATACATACGTGCAAGAGTTTCTGTGTACCATATATCCTGGGATGTAATTAATTGCCGGAAGTAGGATGTGTGCTTCTTCACCATAACTATGTATCAGCAAAGTCTTCCCTAGAGTTGTACCAATATATAGCTTCATTAAAACATGCATTCCTATTTCTTCACATTTGTACCTTAAATTGTTATTGTGAGACCCTTTAATATTTGCCAATATGATGGGTGCAAAATTGTATCTTAGTATTGTTTTAATTTGTATGTTTTTGAGTAATAAAGCTTTGAACATCCTTTCATTTTTAATGGCCATTCAGGATTTTTCTGTGACTTCCTTAGTCATACACTTTGACTTGTTTTTAACAGGATGTTTACTTCCTATTTATTTTTGGAACTCTGTATTTTAGATAGTAATCTTTTGTTCTTATTACTTGCAAATACGATCTCCTGATCTGTGATTTGTCACTTTTTAATGGCATCTACTTATAAAAAGAACTCTCGTGTTTTAATGTAGTGTAATATATCAATATTTCCTTTTATGAGTTCTGATTTTAGTATCTTAAGGAATATTCTCCTGTGAAGCAATAAATACCAAGATAATCTACATTTTCTTCTGAGTCTCACAGCTTTAATTTTCCTATTTGTCTTTAATTATTTAGAATTTATCTTCCTATATGATGTGCAGTAGTGATTTAATTTTATTTTCTCCCATATAGATAACCAATTATCCAAAATTCATTATCGAATGGTCCTTGCTTTTACTATTGAAGGATACAGTAATAAATTTTCAAGTGTCTGTGCAGATCTGTTTCTACCTTCATTCTTTCTTTTCATTTGCCTTATTTCTCTATTTTTAATGACAACTATGTTACTGTTTAAATTACTATAGCTTTATAATAAGTCTTGAATTTCATTTTTTTCTTTCTTTGAAATCTTTTAGACTATATTTGGCCCTTCACTCTTTGAATAGATTAGAAAAGATTTCAATTACAAGTATTGGAAGAGACATGATGTAAGCATGTCTCTTGCGCATGTGCATGATATAAACATATTTTTCACATATAAGAATAATTCTGGTTGTAGGTAGCTTCTGGCATTGTCTTAGCAGCTCAGTGATGTCAGAGCTGGTGCCTCTATGATTCACCTGGTCTTTTTCTCAGAGGTGAGTGATGTCTGCCTGCAGGTCTCAGTATCACTTTCAAAGCGAGGAGAAGTGGGGAAGAGTGGCCCCTTCCATGTATCTCATTAGAAAATCAAAAGCCATATCGAAAGCCCTCAGCAGATTTCTCTTTATACTACATCATTGGCCAAAACAGAATCTCATGTTCAACTGGTGTTTCAAGGGACTCTGGGAAAGGGAGTATTTGAATTTCTAATCTCTACTGAGGAAGCAGTCAAAGGAAAATATGACTGAGCATCCATGTGAATAATGCCATGAATAGTCTGTCCCCTTTTTCCACATGAATTATTGGATCAGCTTTCCAGTCTGTGAGAAAGCCTTTTTTTTTTTAGTTTGGGTGACATTGATTAACAAAATCCAATAAGTTTCAATTGTACAATTCAACAGTAAGTCATATATATATATCTATATATAGATTTTTTTTCTATCTATATATAGATATATATATTGCATTGTGTTCACCACCCATAGTTAGATTTCTTTCCATCACCACATATTTGACCCCCTTTACCTCTATCTATTGCCCCTTCCCTCTGGTAACCACTAATTCACTGTCCATGAGTCTCTATTTGTCTGCCATATTTGTTTGTTGCTTTTAGGTTTATATCCCACATATAAGTGATATCATATGGTTTTCGTCTTTTTTCTGTCTGGCTTATTTCACTTAGCATGATTATCTCAAGATCCATCCAGGTTGTCACAAACGGTAGTGTTTCATCTCTTCTTATAGCTAAGTAATATTCCATTGTATATATGTACCACAGCTTCTTTATCCAAACATCTATTGTAGGACATTTTCTCATACACTGCTGGTGGGACTGCAAGTTTGTACAACCACTATTGAAAAGAGTGTGGAGGTTTCTCCAAAAACTAAGAATTGGTCTACCATATGATCCAGCAATTCCTCTACTAGATATTTACCCAAAAAACTTGAAAACATTTATCCAGAAAGATATATGCACACCAATGTTTGTAGTAGCATTATTCATGGTGGCCAGGACATGGAAGCCTGTTGGGTTTTTTTATTGAGCTTTAGAGATCAAATTTATGGCTTAATTTGAGGAGAATTGACACATATTTATTCCCATCTTAGAATATAGATATTTATGTCTTCTTGTGTCTTTCAATAAACTGATTTTCTTCATGAAGGACTTGAACTTTTATATTTTAATATTCATTCTTAGATATCTTATAGTCTTGCTGCTAATGTAATGGCATATTTGAAAATAGATTTTTTTTTACCTCTTACTGGTATACAGGAGTACTTTTGATTCCTGTCTCTTTACTGGAATGTAAGTTTCATAAGGGAAGGGATTTTTTGTCTATTTTGTTCACTGCTCAGTCTTCAATGCCTAGAATTATACCTGGCACATATTTTATGTTCAATAAATATTTGTTGAATGAATGAGTGAGATGATCGATTTAGTGTCAGGGAAATTTATGGAGCTCTCTTTTTTTTTATCTTTTTAGTATGAAATGCTTTTTTTTATAGGTTCTCTTGGAGAAACTTATCTGTCAATAATGGTAGCTTTGCCTCTTCCTTTCTAATATTGTTTTTCTTGTCTTATGTTATCTATGATTTCCAGTACTAAGTTGATAATGATAATATTAGACCTACTTCTCTTATTCTTTATATACAAGAGCATTGTCCTACAGTTTCACCATTAAGTATGATGTTTACTATAGATTTTGGTAGATTTCATTTATTGTATTAAGGATGTTCTTTCCATTCTCAGTTTGATGTTACTTTTTAAATTAATAATGTATCTATACAACTGAAAGGTTTTTCTTCTTTAATATGGTAAAGCACTGAATTAAACATAGATTTTTGTTG
>NW_006431388.1:338522-347959 GCF_000325575.1 Pteropus alecto | reverse complement strand
CATTGAAGGAATCACTTTGCTAATAGCGTTTTAGGTCTATTCTTATAATTGAGATTTACTTACAAATTTTGTATCTCATATAGTCCTGTGTTTTGATATCAGGTTGCTCTACCCTCATAAAATGAGTTGGTGGAATTCCCCCTATGTGCATTGGGAGGGTTGAGGTGGATCATTGCAAGACTCACAATTGCTAGAATCAATGGGTCTCTTTTAGTTCTTCAGAAGAATGCTGGCAGTCATAGTGGTGGCTGTGGTGGCAGGTGAGTGGAGTAGGGGTATATACATGCTGAGCTATGAGTTTTCTAGGAACTCATAGATGGAAAGTGCTCAATCATTTTTATCTTTTAATATGAACAGTGTCTAAAAGTTGGGCTCTGGCAGCAGACTATCTGCTTAATTCTCAGCTTTGTCACACTGAAAAGATTTGCATTTTCAGTCAAATGGCTTAAACTTACTATATGACAGTTTCTTCATATACGATAAGGAGAATATTATAATATATACCTCATAGAGTTGTTGTGCAGATTAAATGAGCTAAAACAGTTCAAATGCCATAGTAATTACTCAGTGAATATCAGTTCTCCTTCTCAGTCTCTTTGACCTCTTTTCTTTCTTATTCCTTCTTCTCATCATCACTCCCTCTTCTTTTTTCCCATTTTTAGTATAGTGTTCTGATGTCCTTACTATCACTTATACCTAGTATTCACATCTCCAGAGAGTATACTCTTTTGCCAGGTTGATAGAGATTTAGTCAACTACTTTTTGTGAGATAGGTATGTGGACCTACTCCTTTTACTGACTTTTTTTTAGTTTTCAATTCCAACCATTTACTCTTACTTTCAATTCTGAATCATTCTCGGATTCTGTGGTCCAAATAAGCTGGCTTCTTGGCTTTCTGTACTGCTGGTACCTGAAATCAACTATTCCCATCCCATATGCTTTCCAACTTCCAAATTTTATTGACTCTTCTCCCTTTTTGTTGTATGTATACCTTTTTAATTTTTTTTTAAAAAAATTTACCTTTGAATAGGTCATTGATTCATGTATTTAATTAAACAATATAAAAGTAATTCAAGAAAAAAGTCTCATTCTTCTCCTATACACATACGTGGGTTTTATCAGTTAGTCTATCCTTCCAGAGTTTTATTAGGCAAAAATAAGCAAACATAAATATATGTTCTTACTTTTCTTACTTTCTATTATGGAAAAAGCAGCATACACTATACATATTTCTCTACTGGACACTGCTTTTTCTTTTTTAATCTCAGGTATACTATAGATCTTTCCATATAGGTATATGAAAGCACTCTCATTTTCCTGAATTCTTAAAGAGTACTCCATAGTATGATTATAGCACAGTTTATTTAATTATTCTCTTGGAACGTTTCTTATTTTCCATATTGAAAATAATGCAGCAGTGAATTAACTTATACTTTTTTGATATCTAATTCATGCATGTATATCTGTAAAATAAACTCCCAGAGGAAAGGTTGCTTCATCAGAGGGTAACAACACATGTAATTTTAATAGATATTTACAAATTGCCCTTCAGGGGATTTTCACCATTTTTCACTTCCATCAGCAATGCATGTTTCCCCCAACATTGCTAACAGAGTTGTCAAACTTTTAGATCATTTGCCAATCTGATCGATGAAATATGTTATCACAACAAAATTTTAATTTCTAATGTATATTTATTTTGATTGACAATGACCACTTTTTCTGTGTTTAATGGCAATTTGTAATTTCTGTAACCTATTCATATATTTTGCTCATTTTTATTGGATCATCAGTCTCTTTAAAACTATTTTAGGGGGATAAACCTTTTATATGTAATGATTTTCAAATTCTTTCGACTATGTCATCATTTGATATTGATATTTTTTTCTATGCAGGAGTTAATAATGGTTTTTTATAGTCTACTTCATGCATTTTATTTTACTTCATCAAAATTATTTTTTTCCAGTTGCTTTTCAGTTTTTCTATTTGTTTTTGGTGTGCTACATAATGTTAAATGTGAATTTGTTTTTATTTATCCTACTAGGATTAAATATTTTGTTTCTTCCTTCCACCAAATTATTTATTTCATCAATTTGGAGAAAAAATTACTCACTCTTTTTATTATCTATTTCTAGAATTCGACTAGAAGTATGTTTATTTTCTGATTCTCTTAACATCTTACTATGTTTGTTTTTCCTCCATTATGTATTCTGGGTAGCTGAGTAATATGTAGCTTTTCCAGTTCAGTGTTTTCTGTTCATCTACGTTTGATAAGTTTTAAATTGTAATTATTACAAATGTTTCATTTTAAAAGGTTAATTGCATCGTTTTCCATGTCTGCTTGTTATTCTTTGGTTAAATTTCATATTACAATAGGTAAGAACACAGATTCTGTAGCCAAACTGCCTGGTATGCTTCATGTTTCCAGTATTTACTAATTATGAGAACTCAGTCAATTCATTTCTCCTCTTAATGCCTCCATTACCTCAGCCATAAAATTAGGATGCAAGTGGTTTCCTGTTGTAGATAATCTCTTAGCTTACTCACTGTATCCTGCTTATCTTTCAGCTCTTTCATCCCTTATGTAATCAATTTCCTCATTAAATTGCCTTTATTTTAAATAATGGTTTCTGGTTTCTTGGATAAACAGCTCCTTCTGGTTTTTTAATCCTCTATTTGTTTTTATCACAGGAGGTTTCATTTCTTTCTTGTAAATTCAGCTATGTATTGTTTATAAAATTGTCATATTCTGTTTAGTATTTCTGGATTTTTGTCATGAGAGGATTTTCAGGTTAACTTTGTTGGGTGTTATGCCAGATCTGTGCATTTATATTATATATTAGGTTCTAAAGAGAGTTACTGTTATAATATCATAAATGTGTTACACTCTTGGAAACAAAAGGGAAATGATTAATATACATAATAACGTTTGATCCGTTTCTCAAGTTTAATGAATTATTTTCTTATGATTGACATGGTTTAAATTTCTAATGGAAATTACTTGGAAAATAAATCAAAACTAACTGATTGATAGAGATGGAGGAATAATTAATATTAAGCTAGGAGAATAACATAAGAAATGGCACAGTTATTTTTTTATTTATCTGAAATAGAAAAGAGTTGACTAAATTATAGATCTTGCATCATTGAGAGCTGTAGCCATTGTTGACCATAGACAATTAAATGTGACATGGATTTTTGTATTCATAGACATCTCAGGCCTTACTTTCAGTGCAGAAATCAGTCATTTTATAACAAATATTTATTAAGCAAATATTATGTGTCAGATATTGTTTTAGGTGCCAATATGCACTGGTGAATAACATGGACAAAAATCACTGCTTTCTGAGTATACATTTTAGAGCAGAGAAACAAATAGAGAGGAGAAAGGGATATTGGGATTATAGAGAAGGGGGAGTTGGGGGTATTAATTAATGTTGCCAGTATAAGCCTTGCTGAAAAAGGTTACATTTAAACAAAGACTTGAAAGAAGTGAAAGAGTAAGCTGTGGAGATATCTGGAATAAGAACCTCCTATGCATAGTGGATAGACAAGCCAAAAATCTAAACCTGGACATGAGGAAATGCCTGGCATGCTCAAAAATGACAGTACTAAATCAAGTCTTTAAGTGCTTTTAAGATGGATAGCCTCATACAATGCATGAAAAGTAGAAACCGACTTTGCAGATTTGGTCATAAGTGAAATTTGTTTACAGACCCTATTAATAATTGTTGAAACTAAATGGGAAGAGGAGGCTGTGATTCTGACATGGTTATGTTTGTATGAGTCTTGTTAAAGTAATTGGGGATGAAGAACTCAAGAAGGAAAAAAATAATTAATAGTGATTGTACATAACATCAGATAAATTCTCAAACTAATGAAATAAAATTAAAATGTCACACTTCTTAATAATTATTTTTGATGGAGAGAATTCAAGATGCAGATTGTCATCCTTTGATTGAAGACTTAGTCAAGATAATAATTCATGTCAAAACAAATTAATAAAATGTCAAGGATTCTCATAAATGAAACTCAATTATTATATATGTGCCATCGACCATAAACAAAAAGTTGACTAGGTATTCCATCAACAAAAATAATTTATTCAAGAAAAAGAAAGGATTATAATCTGGTTCATGTAACCATGGTGAGCCACGTGCAAGGATTTTTTAGACAAAGAAGAAGGAAGTTCTTTAAAGAGGGGAAGAGGAAGTTAAGGGGAAGGGTTGTTCTAACCATACAGCTGTGTTGTAACCATAGAGTTCTTCCTGTAGAGCTTTCACAACTGACATAGGGTGTGAGAGTTCTTCCTACAGGCCTTCCCAATACCTGTCTTAATAAAGAGCTCATAAATTTTGACAGTGCACTATCTTTACAATTATCAAATGAAAGTTTTTTAATATCACTAAGAATGCATAGAAAAGATATATTTAAATCTTACTAGCACTCCTTAGGAATTTGATGCACTCTCTTCTCTGTAGAACTGTTGCATTGCTTAGGTGGCAAAGATATGCAGGATTAGCCAAAATAAAGGAGATATTGAAGATTCACCATACATACAAAGCAGAATTAAGTAAAAATTAATAATCATAATTATCGAATGGAACTTTAATGTACTTTAAAGTTATTTTTTAATGTACTTTAGTAATGTTTTCAGCTTCTGTATGATGCTTTATTTTTCTATAGATTAATGTTATATCTTGCACTTAAGTTTATATAACTGATCGAGTTCTCAGCTCATTCTGTAGGATTTCTGCCAATAGGTCTAATTCAATGTCAATTTCTTTTTGTATTAATTCAAAGATTTTTCTGATCTCAATAATCTCTCCAATCCTTAAAATTCAGTTTGAATTATTTTGCAACTTAATCTCCCATACAAATTAAGAGGATTTAAATATTCCTCAAAGTTATGAGATTAAATTGTTGGTATCAATAGAAATATGTATTTTGAATGAGCTAGTGAGGACTCTAAACATAATCATTGTACAAATCTTATGAAAATGAGACAGTTTTTCATGAAAAACAATATCATAATCTGACTGAAAAACAGTTTTCACTATGATTTCCATAATTTATATTGGGATGAAAAGTGTTCTGTTCCATTAAAAATGCATTAAAAAGCAAGTCATTAAATCATCAAAATAATCATGACACGCAAATAGTTTGATCCTTTGAGAATTACAGCAGCAAAAGTAACATCATGTTTGTGTATTAATAATATAAGCAAAAACATTCTGTAAAGGATCATGGACTGTCTAATTAATGTAATGTGGTCATGTTGCAGATACACAATGTATCCTGATCTATATAATTAACCTAACTGGACAAACTAAACACACATTTATCTTAGTGAGATCACAATACAGATTTTTGGGGAACTGAAATCAATCTCGATCTTTTGCCAGCTGATTAAATAACAAGCTATACAAAAATATGTACCACCAGGAAAGCCCCTTTTTTGAGAAGTTTACTGAGATCTGGGATTTTACATAAAGAAGGGATTTGGGGTAACCTTAGAGAGTCTGCCTTTCTGGAGAAGTCACATGACTGAACTAGTCAGAGCTATGGGATAGGCTGAAGAGGTAAGGCCTGTCAGAGTGTACTTGTTTACAGACCCTATTAATAATTGTCATTTATAAGGATTTAATGTTCAAGCTTGTAGTGATCAAGAATATAAATATACAAATTGGAGTGCATGTTATTGTTCAAAATATTTTCAACCACTATATGGTATTAAAATTTTGAAAGTGGATATTTTCATTATTTTATGTAACTTTGTCACTTGTCTTTTAAATGATTGTATATAATGTGGGTAATCAGTTCGAATATGCAGATGTTTAGAAGACAGAGCTAGATTCCCAACACCATTCTTGTATTTATTAACCATGTAATCTTGAGCAATTTACTGGGTCTCAGATTTCCTATCTCTACAACAAGAATAATACTTACCTCACATTAAAGGAGATAAGGCATGCCTAATGGATTGCCACAGAATACTCAAAAATGTTAGTAATTTGAACTTGTTGCATTTACTGAGATGTCTTTTTGCCATGGGCAACTTGGCTCTCCCCTACTCATTCTTCTCTGCATCACCCAGATTCCAAGATCACTTGCCTCCATGATTCCAGATTATGTTCTCCTTTGAGACACTTGCATGAGATTTGGGAGGTGGACAAGAAGGGAAGCCATTGTTTTCTGGTGTGATGTATGGGTAGAAGTTTAGATCTTGGCAGCCTACAGATCATCTTTAGAATTGAAGGCAGCGGAAGTTATTGATGGCAGGGATCCTATAACCCCTATTCTTCCAGATTTCCTGAAATTCAGCTATGGCCCTCTTGGTCTTTTCTCTCCCAGGTTTCCAATAGTTGTGTAAGCCTCAAATTCCTTGTATTAAAGTACTTTTTATTCATAATACCCAGGGTAACTGCTGTTTTTATGACTGACAAATTATTCAAAGACACTATTGTCCTTGTAGTTGTAACTTCTGGTAGATAGTGTCCCACATACTTGACCTCTCTATTGCACTTGATATTGTTGATACTTAGTGTCTTTTATTTGTTCCTGGACACTGCTTAGAATGAGCTTGTGCAGAGCCCTTTTCTTCCAGTGTCCTCTTAAATGTTGGTGCACCCCAGAGTTCCATCCTTTTTATTTAATTAATTTATTTATTTTTATGGTGACATTGGTTAACGGAATCCAATAAATTTTAGCTGCACACTTTAACAATAAGGCATATATTGTGAGACCCTTGGGGAACCCTTTTTTTACTGGACACATTATCCCTCTGTTATTATTCACTTGCTCTCAATCTCAAGAATCTGTATCCCTAGCCCAGAAAAAAAAATGAATGAATAAATGAAGTAGAGAAAGAAAATTAGAAAAGAAAAAATATACCTTTAACGTACATTATGTTTTAATTGAATGTATTGATTCCACCTATAGAAAAGAGAACACCTAAATTCTAGAGATATTTTAAATATATTCAGGATGTTCATGTTGCTGTATTTTTAGTGATGAGAAATATGGCAAAATAGAGATGATGCTGATTTCAGTAAACTAAGAAGAAATTTAAACTTTCAGGAATTCTGAAAGAATGTGTTTTCTAACTTAACTTGCTATTCTTGAAGATTAGTGAAAGATAGTGACAACCAAAGGTGAGGTAAGCAAAGTAGACCTGAGAGAAAAGTAACATTTACTGTGTTACATACTACTGAGTTGGCTCTGTCTCCTGATGACCTTATGAATGAGTGATGAGTGCTAACATTTATTACCCCCAGACAGATTAATACTCTTGCCAAAATGATCCATGATCCAGTAAGGCAGAGATTTTCAGACTGGGTCTAAGGAATTATAAGGTTTCTGGTGCGTGCCCTGATGTGGTAGGCAGAATTCTAAGACATCTTCCAAGATTCCCAGCCCTGGATACATATGTCCTGTATAATGGCTGAGACTTGATGGGATACCACTCCTGTATTTAGGTCATGTTATATGACAGCATTAACTTTAGTAAAGAGAGGTGGTCTGCATGGGCCTGACTAAACCACATTAGCCTTTTATATCTGGATCTCAGAGGTCAGAGGGGGGTGGGTGGAGAGAGAGAGAGAGAGAGAGAGAGAGAGAGAGAGAGAAAACTGTCAGAGTGAAACATACCAGCTGGCCTGGTAGAAAGCAAATGGCATTGTTGGGAACTGCTTATGGAAACCACATAGCAAAGAACTCTAGGCACACTCCAGATATTGAGAGAAGTCTCCAGCTTACAGCTAGCAAGAAAATAGGGACTTTGGCCCTAGAGGTGAAAAGAACTGAATTCTCCCATGATCTGAATGATCGTGGAAATGAATTCTTCAGAGCATGCAGAAAGGAACACAGCCCTACCAACACCTTAATCACAGTCTTGTGAGACCCTGAAAAGAAAACCCAGACACACTATGCCTAGACATCTGACCTACAGAACTGTGAACTAATAAATGAGTGTCGTTTTAGACCACTAAGTTTGTGGTAACTTGGTATGTGCCAATTGATAACTAATATATCTAGAAACCTCTATGTGAGCAGGGCTGGCTGAAAGGTCAGTGGTCTAGATCAGTGATCCCCAACCATTTTGGTACCAAGAGCTGGTGCTCCTATGAGAATATAATGCTTGATGATCTGAGGCAGAGCTGAGGCGGTGATGCTAGCGCTGGGGATCAGCTGCAAACACAGATGAAGCTTCAGCCACTCACTTCCTGCTATGCAGCCTGGTTTCTAACAGGCCACGGACTGGTACCAATCTGCATCCCTGGGCTTGGGGATCCCTGGTCTAGACAATCTCTGGATACTCCAAATTCAGCAACCCCATGTCCACATTTTACATTGTACAACATAACTTGTTAAAACATTGAAACAACAATGAGATACCACTACATTCCTATTAGAATGGCCAAAATCTGGAACACTGACACCAAATGCTGGCAAGGATGTGAAGCAACAGGATTCTCATTCAGTGCTGGAGGGAATGTAAAATGGCACAGCCACTTTAGAAGACAGTTTGGTGGGTTTTTACAAAACTAAACATACTCTTATCATATGATCCAGTGATCATGCTCCTTGGTATTTACTCAAAGGAGTTGAAGACTTATGCCCACACAAAAACCTGTATATAGATGTTTATAGCACCTTTATTCATATTTACCAAAACTTGTTAACAACCAAGATGTCCTTTATTAGATTAATGGATAAATAAACTGTGGTCCATTCAGATGATGGAATATTATTCATTGCTAAAAAGAAGTATGCAGTCAAGCCATGAAAAGACAAAGAGAAATCTTAAGTGCATATTCCTAAGTAAAAGAAGTTAATTTGAAAAGGCTACATACTGTATGGTTCCAACTGTATGACACTCTGAAAAAGGCAAAACTATGGAGACAATAAAAAGATTAGTGGTTGCCAGGTAGAGCACAGAGGATTTTTAGGGCAATGAATATACTCTATATGATATTGTAATGATGGATATATGTCATTATATGTTTGTTCTAACCCATAGAATGTGCAACACCAAAAATGAAGTCTAAGGACTTGGTGATTATGATGTGTCAGTGTAGGTTCAACCTTGGTTAAAAAAAAAAAAAGTACCATTCTGGTAAGTGATGTTGATAATGGCAGAAACTATACATGGGACATGGTGTATATGGAAATCTCCGTACCATCCTCTCAATATTGTTATGAAACTAAAACTTCTGAAAATGAAGTATTTTTTTAAAAATTACATTGTTTTGTCACTTCTACATATTGCATTTACTTTTCAGGCAGGTTTCTTCAAGGATCTAAGCAGAAACAGGCTGAAGCTCCATTTCTTTTCTTAACTAAAATCCTGATCCATTTGCAGAACTTTTGCTGGGGAAAAGGGTGTACAGTGGAAAGAACAGTATTGAAAAAAAACATGGCAGCAAGGAAACATT
>NW_006431388.1:316001-338495 GCF_000325575.1 Pteropus alecto | reverse complement strand
AAGATCTGTCTGCTCTGCCTGCAGTCAAACCCTAGGTTCAGATCCCTTGAAGCCAGGAGCTGTAGGGGAGGGGAATGGGGAAGGATGGTCAAAGGGTACAAACTTTCAGTTACGCAAGATGAATAAGTTCTGGAGATCTACTACTATACAGCATACTGCTTTTAGCTAACAAAACTATATTGTATACTTAAAATTTGCTGTAAGGGTAGATGTTTTGTTAAGTGTTCTTAACATACACAATAATAATAAAGAGGAAAGAAATAAACTTTGGGAAGGGATGGATATGTTTATGAAAGTGATGGCAGTGATAGTTTTATGGGTGTATATTTAAATATACGTATATGTGTGTATACAGCTTTTTATATGTCAATAGCTCAGTAAAGTGGTTTAAAAAAAAACATAAAAAAAGAACCGTGGAAGCACCCCAAGTATATAGCAAGCCATCATAATTAGTGTCCACATGATGCTTCTGCAGAGGTTCCCAGTTTTTCGCCAATATCTGTTCTTCAAGCATGTTGGCAAGTAGCACTGCATCAGCACTGAAGAGGCCTGTTAGTGGGGTTTTTGTGGTAACAAGAACAAACAGATAACATACGAACAACGGAGCTCACTTCTCTGAGCCCACTGCTTTGTCTTGCTGCTACATATAATCCTAGGGTAGGAGAAGGATAAACTCCAATAGTTACTCAGATAAAATTTGCCAAATGATGTTATAGAAGTTTTTATTTGGAAGACCATTTGAAAAAAATAATGTGCAATTTCTTACGTATCTGTGTTTTTGAACTTCAATTCATAACTATTACAACCTATTGAGATTTGATGTGAGATTTCCCTGGAATAAAACGGGCTGGCAAACTACCACCTACAGTCCAAATTCAGCCCATTATCTGTTTTTGTAAATAAAGTTTACAAAACATGCCTACAAGGTTACATACGTCTGACCATGGCCGCTTTCCTGCTACAATGGCAGAAGTAAATAGTTGCAAAAGAGATCACATGGCCAGCAGAGTTGAAAAAAATATTTACACATTACAGTCTGCCCTTTACAGAAAAAGCTTGCTGACAGTGGAGTACAAGATTCTTTGACTATAATAAATTTGACAACAACTGAAGTAAACGAAACTCAGTCATTGCAAACATATAAGAAAGCAACATGCCCAAGATTTTGGGTGAATACCAGAGAGATTAAGACTTCCAATTATCTACTATTAGGATGTTTTGACCTCAAATTCATTTTAGTTTTATTCCAATCCTAGGGATAACCACCATGTCCTCCACTCCTCCACGTATTATCTTACTTTCATGTATCCACAAGCATGCTACATACTACTCAAAGTCTTGTAACTACTCATATTTAATATGCGTTTTTCAGAAACTACACACACCACACGCCCCCGGAATCACTCTATGGGACATTTAGGGATGTCCTAATTTGATGTGTACATTTTCATTTTATTTGTCTGTGCAGATTCTCATATTGATGTGGAATTGTGTTGTCTGAAAATATAGATGCTGTTAATGCTTTATTTTCCTTCCATTAATAAAAGGGGGTAATTCATAATAACTTTATGGTGAGTTAGAGTTTACACAATGACTGGATCTAGATGAAGGCAAATTAATAAATGAAAACTGAAATTTTTTATTATTTTTTAGGAATTTCTAGATGGATGAGTCAATGGTAGGTAGTAGCTGAGTGAATCAGATGTCTAGATAATTCATGGAAACTTTCATTTTTTTTCTCAGGCTACTCAAGTTATTGTCCAGAAGTATGGTATACATAGAAGAAATCAGAAGAGAGGAGTGTATAGGAGTGATAAACCTGGCCATGATATCCATAAACTTTATGAGTCTTTAGCAATAAAATTTAAAAACCGAAAAAAAAAATTCCAGTTTAAAAACAGAACCCCAATCTTTAAGACAATTTGCTCTGCCCGATACCAAGGAAAGAGGTCACTAGTAATTCTAATTTCTTTCTGTCTGTAGTTCCTGAAGACAGCTGGATGAATTTCAGGGCAGAATTAAAATATCATTCATCACCTTCATTGATATTAGACTTAAGCAGAGCTCGGAGAACACTACAGAGCCATTTAGATGCACTTTCCCTGAGAATAAACTGCATCACTAAGGAGTCCAGGCCAAGAACTGAGTAGGAGAGGAAATGCTGCTTCAGCTGGAGAATTTCAAAGGTAATTTAATCTCCAAGAGAAATCTCACAGTCTAAATTCACAGCATCACTTAGCATATGCAGTGTTGCTACTATATCAAGAAGATTGCTTGTACTAATTAAATAGTAGGAAAAATATAGCACTGAGTGAAAAGATGGAGTATCTCCCCTGTGTTTCCACCATTTACCTAAGTCACCTTTCTAATCACTAACGATGCCGATCGGAATCTAATTAATGTTACCCATGTCATGTTTTGAAGTCTGAGAAAATATAACAAAATTTTGTTTAACTTCAAACAAATTCCCTTGTCAAATGAAGAATTGTTTAGGACATACCGAAATAGGCTAACTGTATTTCACAGTAATTTGGTTTGGAAAAGAAATATTAAAGGAGACAAACAGTTAAAGGATATTCATAACTGTTATCTGACATATACTGTACTATAGAGCAGCAAAGTCTGGTAGAAATATAATGTGAGCCTCATGTAATCCTAAATTTTCTAGAAACTACATTTAAAAAGGTAACAGAAAATTAGTAAAATTATTTAATAATATGTTTTATCTAATCGAATATATTTAAAATAGTATCTTTTAAAACATGTACTCAATATAAAAATATGAGATATTGTACATTCTTTTTCATGATTTCTCTTCAAAATATACTGTGTATTTTACATTTATGGCATACCTCAATATTGACTGGCCACATTTCGAGAGCTCAATAGCTATATATCACCACTGGTGGCTATTGTATTGCCAGCAAAGGGCTAGTTTTCCCCCAAGCTATGCAATAGAATGTCTTCCCATTTAACACTGATAATTCTTTGTGCTTCTTTGGTCAGCATTTGGCTATAGCACTGAATAGAGTACATCTAGAGAGTACATGGTTTCACATAGTATTTTTTGCAGTTGAACTACTGGATAGATGATTTGAACATAAAAGTAGTCATTTATTTGTGTCTCAACACTTTAAATATTTCCTGATGAAATGATAAAAGTCTGTTTTAAAGAGGTCATCTTCTTGCTTAGTTGAGCTGATAGTTGCAATGAGAAGGAACATAATTTACTGGGAAGTCTTATTATTATTTTTTAATTCGGTGATTATACAAAAAGCTGTTAGTCACAGCCTCATGAAGGTGTAGATGCTAAATATGTCCTCTTTTTCTCTTCACGTTTTCTGAGTAATTGAGTCCAAGGCAATATATGGTTGACCAGAGATATCTTGAGCAAGTTTTAAGTAAGGGACATCATCAGAAACAAAGGGTTAGAGATCAGGCAAAATTTTGTCAGTGTTGCATTTCTGAGCTTACATATAGATAGGGGTACATTTTGTGATCAAGGATACTGAGACCTGAACTGCAGTGGGATTTTACTGGATTACATAGTTAACACAGACCTGAGGCTGCTGAAAATCAGACTTTGGGGCCTGGGAAGCATGCTGGCCATAATTGGGTTTGAGAATTGTTTGGGGACTGAGATATCACCATCCCCAGTGTACCTCATTACACAAGACAAATCTAAATATCACTTTTAATTTATCCTTCTCTTTCCCCTGTCACATGCAAATCACCCCCACTCCCAGGCCTGTCCACTTTTTCAGCAAAATAGCTTTCATCTACCTCCTTCTCTAATGTCTCATGGCTCCTACTTAATCTGGTCACTCATCACCTCTCTAGGATCACTTTGCCAGCGACCTGTGAATAAGAGTCTATGTCTTCCCTCAAAATTCTTTTTTTAATACACATGTGTGAGACTTGCAGGGTACCTCTTTTTTAAAAGTAATTTTTTTTAATTTTGCAATTACAATTGACATACAATATATTAGTTTCAGGTGTACAACACAGTGGTTATATATATGTAATACATATAACTTTTTAAAAATTTATTTTAATTAGTTTCAAGTATACAGTACATTGGTTAGACATCTATATAGTTTGTAAAATGATCCCCCAATTGCTCCCTCCCTCCTCCGACCCTCCACCTAGCCATCATATTAATGCTAACTGCATTCCCTATGCTGTGATCCCCATCCCTGTGACCATCCATCGGCTACTAATTTCTATTTCTTCAACCCTTCACCCCATTCTCCCAGCACCCCATCCTCCTCATCTCTGTCCATCACCAAATTGTCCACTATATTTATGAGTCTGTTTTTGATTAGTTTGCTTTTTTTTATTCCTTAGATTCCTTATATAAGTAAAAACACATAGATGTACCTTCTAGGTCCATCAAAACAATATCTTTTCCATCTTTTTCCTTTTCATATGTAGGAGTCTTATTTTCTTATCCTTTCAGCCACTGTTTCTTTTGGTTGGAGCACTTAATTATTTTCCATTTAGGGTACTTATTGATAAGAGCGTAGTTGTTACCATTCTTTATTCCTGTTTTTGATACATGTCTTTTTTTCTTAAAGAAGTCCCTCCAGTATTTCCTGTAATACTGGCTTGATGGTGATAAATTCCTTTAGCTTATTTTTGTCTGGGAAGCTCTTTATCTGTCCTTCAACTCTAGATAATAGCTTTGATGGATAAATTATTCTTGGTTGTAGATCCTGGGTCTTCATCCTGTCAAATATTTTTTGCCAAGTCCTTCAGTCCTACATAGTTTTCACAGCCAGAAGTTGTGGGGCCTTCTCCTCCCAGCACTGGAATCCTGGGCTAGGGAGCCCGGTGCAGATGATAGCCCTCCCGATTTTTAACTGCCATGTGTGGGTGTGGGACCAGCTCATTCCACATCCCTGCCCCTTCTATCGGTATCCACATGGCATCTTTATGTCCCCAGTTGTAGGACTTCTGTTTGGCTAGACTTCAGGCAATTCTCGATGATGGTGGTTCTGTAGTGTATTTGTAATTGTGATGTGGTCAAGGGAGGAGGCCAGAACAATATTTACCTACTCCTCCATCTTGACCAGAATTTCCTCTTCCATCATAACTCTTAATAGAAATAGACTGGATCTGAATTTTAGGGAAGAGTTTAATCAAGTTATTCATGTTGATATGAAAAGTATGGCTGTATTAAAATACAATTATGTGAATTGGTTACCGTTTAAATGAATATGCAGAATGACAAATGTTATTGATGTAAAATGTAGCATAGCCTATATTGCCTAACCTAGTCTCTGTCTATAGTATTGAACAGAAGGCAAAAATATTTGATTAGAAAAGGAAAATATATAGGTTCAGTAATTAGAAGATCTTATTGGTAGGAGAATGGTATAATCATATGGTGAAAATGCTTGAATATGTTTTGTGTGTTAGAAAAAAATACTACATCGGTAGAATTAAATAACTAGGTATTTATGAATTAAAAACATTGTATTCAGCAAGGTATGAAGAAGAAGGCAAGGCATAGAGAAAGAGACTTTATACTTCTATTTATGTGACCATAGAAGTCAAGTCAGAAAGAAACATGGTTAGAGACTAAATAGGAAAGGCCTTTTTATCAGGGATAAACTCTACAATAACTACATGTGCCACCACTTACCCCAAGTTGCCCCAGTTACCACTTCCCTTTATGCTCATGACATGATAATGGACAGAGCTGTGTGCCAGTGATAAGTAGCAATGTGGTGTGAAGCCATACCTATTTCTTACAAGCTTTCACCAAGGGGAAGGACTAGGGTGAAGTTCAAGTGAAACGCAGTTTTTTGTTTTTCTTCACACTAGAATCTGCATTGTGTAACTTCCAGTTACAACTGTATTCATGGCAGGGAATATAGATTATGATACAATAGAACTACTGCTTTTCATGATTATGATCAGTTGGATTATCTTGTTCCTGACTTTGTTAGTCTACTGCCTAAAGTTGTGTTATTCTCTCCTGTTTTCAAAGAAGACCAAACCCTCCCCGCTTTCACTAAGGAGAATGTGACTACATAGAAAGTGCTGAATTTAGACATGAGATGGAAGCTTCCCAAGGGGCAAAGCAAATAGGTCAGTATCTATTTGTGTGATTAATGAGCCAAGAAAGTATATTTCTCAGAGGTTACAGGGAGGCAGTGCCCAGATATATAAAAGTAGAATTATCTTTATGAAAGGAATAAGGAAGCAGATTTTAGTGCCTGGGTCTAGTTGAATTATGGGAGAAGGTCAGAATCTGGGGAAGAAATGGTACTGTGCACAGAGTTGGAGGAAGCTTCAGGTAATTCAAGACTCGCATTTAAAATCACCTGGAAAATTTAGGATGTCTAGAAATACATCCTGACTCTTTTACAAGTAATTATATACCCTTAAGGGAATGTGGGGAAAGTTAGGCAGATTTTCAGTGCTCCAGGGACTAAGGCTAAAGGCAAATTCTGATAATATTTTGAAGTTTTACCTTCAAGTACCCAAAGAGCAAAACTGTTGATGTCAGATCTCTTCAAGAAGGGAGGGGGTGATAATTGGCAGGGGAGTTTTTCATTGACTATCTCTAGTAAAGTGTTTAAAGAGAGGAAGAAGATTAAGAGTTAGAAAACATTGAATAAAGTTAGGCCCTTTACTGATCACAGATTTTTTTTTAATTTAAATTATTTTAAAACGTGTATTTAATCTTCCCTTCCAGGAAGTCAACGATGGAATCTAAATAAAAAGATCTGACCATGAAACTCTAACTTGAACCAATTTATTTAGTGGTAATTGCTTTAAGTAATGTTTTTGGAGATCTCAGATTTTCAAAAACTAATTATCATCTTGGGAAGTGCCATTTCACCAAACAATTACAACTACTTAATTGGGAACATAATATTTCCATTGATAAAAATTTTAAAAACTTTCAAAACATATTTTTTTAAAAAACTTATTCGAAGTCTATGAACATGCTGCCCTGAACGAGCTCGATCCCATCTGGTCTCAGAAGCTAAGCAGGGTTGGGCCTGGTTAGTACTTGCATGGGAGACCACCTAGGAATATTAGGTGCTGTAGGCATAAAAAAATTAAAAAAAAATAAGGGATTGTAAGCTGCAAAGATCCTTGCAAACTGTGAGGTCAACCAAGGGTTGCCTCACCTAAAAAATAAAATAAAATAAAAATAATAATAATAATTTAAAAAATGTACTTAAATGTCCTGCCCAAGTTGAATGCTTAGATCTTGTGTCAGAAGAGTTAAAAGGTTGCATTCACGGTGATCCTGGAGTACATATACAAAACTAGAATAGGATCTGGATAATTAATTGCAGTATTATTATAAATTGCCATTTAAGTCACTAATCTTTGTAGTCAAGTTATATGTAAGGACTTGGCCATGTGAAAAAGAATATAATATTTCTGAATCTTGGCCTATCCCTAACTGCCTGTTTGATATCTTCATTTGAATATCTGATAACCACTTGAACTTAATATGCACCACAACAAGCTCTTCACATTAGACTCCATGTCAACTCCTCCTCTAGTCTTTCCCATCTTAATGAATGACAACTTTAGTCCTCAAGTCAAAATATCTTGCTGTCATTATGGACCTCTTTCTAACACCTCGTATGCTGTTCATCAGTAACTCTCATCAGCTCTATCCCCAAAATATATTCCAGATTTGACTACTTCTAACTATTCTCACGGCCATTAGCTTGGTTCATACCACCACCATCCTGCGCCAGATTACTGTAGTAACCTCTTAACTGGTCTCCCTGACTATGTCCTTGATTAGCCTTAACATAAGATGTCAATTAGATCATGTCACTACTCTGTTTAAAACCTTTCTGTGACTTCCAAGATCATTCAGAGTAAAAGCCACAGTCTTCACTCTGACTTAAAAGTCTTCATCTGGTTCCCTTCCCTCCCTTACTTCTCTGACTTCATCTTCTGTGACACTCCCTGTCTTCTTCACTTCAGCCACACTGATCTCCTGGCTATATTCTATTTAAGATATTTGTTTTGGGATTTTATTATTTCCTTTATTCTGCTTTATTTAAATTATGTTTCTTTTTCTAACTTTTTAAACTTATTTATGCTAAATTTTTGTTTTCAATAAAAGAGCTACTTTAGCTGCATCTAACAGGTTTTATTATTTTATATTTCGTCTTTTCAGTATAATCCACTTTTATATATTTTCTAATTTCCATCATAATTCGTTTTTGACATGAATGTGTTTTAAAATTTCCAAATGTATGTTTTTTAATGTCTTTTTTAAATAATATTTCTAATTGGAGTGCATCTTGGTTATAAAATACAGCCTAGATGACACTGAATACTTTGAAACTTATTGATGGGGTCGATAGCCTAATATGAGGTTAACTTTTATAAATGTTTCACATATGCCTGAAAAGAATAAATTTTCTAATTTGGAAGTACAGGAGTAAGCTTGTAAATCATGTTCCTCAAATCATTATCAGTCCATTTTTTACTTATTCTGATTACAAACATACTTAGATTTTCTATTTTATTTTCTATCTTCTTTTAATTTCTAGCTTAACATCTTAAAATTTTTTCTTGATTGTTTTTCTTCCTTTCTTGCCTTTATTTGAATTGGTGTTTTATTCTCTCATCTTACTTTTCTTCCCTGTCTGACTCAGAAAATATACAATATATTCTACAAATTTTTACACTTGTATTTTTTAGCATGCCCTACTTGAGTTCTAAAGTTAGTCATTATCTTTACCATCCTTCTTCAAAATATAATATAAGGACCTTAAATGCTTTATCTCTGTTCATTACCATCTTGGCCTGCTGTGATAAAAGAATAACAGACTAAAACAGTGAGTTTTAAGCTGAGTTGACCGCTGGGCAAGGCAATCCAATATGAAGGGGTCAGGCTATGGGATGAGGTCTTCAGATTAACTGTTGGAAGAGTATCTCCAAGACAGTTTAAGCATTGGAGATCTACATCTAGGCATGAAGGAGCAGGAACAGCCCATGTGAAGACCATATCCCAGAACAAAGGCAATGGTGAGGCTTAGAAAGATGAAGAAAGACAAATTCCAGTGGCCTGGAAGCTCAAGAGGAAATACACCAGCTGGATCTAGAATTTGATACTTGGTTGATGTCAGCCATCTTGGCTGGGAAATTGTTCCCAGAGCCCACAGTATGCAGACTTTGGCCTTTGATAGTCATATTACCTTGCATATTATCAGTACTGCAGACTCCCTGATATATTTCTCGTTGCTTAGAGAAAATAGGTGTTCTCTAGCCTCTCTTTGGCCAACCTCCAAGTATGTAACACCATGGGGATGAGGCTCTCTCTTAGAGTATGCTTGGTTCCTTGTCCAGCCCGCTATCCAAAGTAGGCTCCTCTGTGGGAAATTTGGATCTGGTACAAACAGAACTATGAGCCATCTGGGTATGGAATAATGAGCGTTTGGCATACTACTTGCTGTCTTCTATTTATCTACTGACAAATTTTTCCCCACAAGTTCTATGTTATTTCTGCACCAGTGGTGCTAGTGGTGTACATCCATGAACTCCTTGCATGACAAAAGACAAAACCATAGTTTTACAAGGCAAAGTGATTGTTTAGTTCAAACAAGTCTTTGTCTTGCCAGTTCAATATTCACTCTATTTAGTAGAGCTCAAGCCCAAGCCTATTGTTGAGTCCTGGATCTTTTTACTGAGTCTCCATAGTATAGTTATATACTCACTGTCTGGCTGTCTTTCTGCTGATTCTAAGTAGTTTTCCCAGAAGCACTTGCTTTGATTCTTTTTTTTTTTGAGGCCCTAAT
Source organism: Pteropus alecto (assembly GCF_000325575.1). Taxonomy (NCBI): domain Eukaryota; kingdom Metazoa; phylum Chordata; class Mammalia; order Chiroptera; family Pteropodidae; genus Pteropus; species Pteropus alecto. The sequence goes on along the minus strand of NW_006431388.1, from coordinate 328,704 downwards.
CATTTGCCATCATACACACTCCAGGCTCAGAGAAACCAAGTCCATATGTACATGGTCAGTGTTCAGTGAAAATTTCCTCTTTTACAACTAAAAGCTGCTTAGTAACAAGATATTTTAGTTCTACCATTTTCACATCTCCCCCAAATAGAACATTTTTTTTAATTTGACAATTTCCATTTAGATTAATCCACATGGTTAACATTTTTTTGATCACCATTCCTCTTGTATCTTAGACTTAATTTTTGAGATTATATTTTTGCTTTCATGAAATACATCTTTAAGATGTTTTTTAAATGAGACTTTTGATGATAAACTCATTCAAAAATTTTTCTGGGATTTTAATTAGGATAGTGTTGTATCCATTGATGAAGTGGGTCTGAATCTGTAGCTTTCCAATACTGCCTTCCACACCAGGACACCCTATCTTCTTCATTCCTGATATTTAGTTGTATCTTTTTTTTCTCAACAGGTCTTTCCAGAGGTTGGTAATTTTAGTAATTTCAAAATATCTTTTGGTTGGATCCTCTCTATTTTAATTTTCTCTCTCTATTTTTAATATTTCTTCATTTAGTATTTCTCTTATATCCTCACGGGATTTGTTTTGCTGTTTTCCTAATTTTTTTAAAGATGAACACTTAGATGATATTGACTTTCAGCCTTTTAATTCTAATATAAGCATTTCAAGCTCAAGTTTTCCTACGATTACCACTTTAGCTGCATGCCACATATTTTGATGTGTCAGATTATCATTTATAGTAAAATATTATCTAAATGCAATTATTCCTTTTTGCTAATGAGTTATTTTTATGTTCACTACTTAAATTTTTAAAAATATAGAAATTTTATAGTTACCTTCTTGTTTTTCATTTCTAGCCTAATTGTATTTTGGTCAGACAATATTATCTGTATTCATTCTCTATACATTTGTTGAGATTTGCTTTAAGGTCCTAAATGTATTTAATTTATATTGTAATTTCTCTTTTGGCCTTAAGTCTCTTTTATCTAATATCACTATTATCAGGTTTCTTTTTGTTAGAATTTACTGTATATTGTATCCCAATATCATATTCTATCCATTTTCTTTCAACACTTATTTTTGTCATCTATATAATTTTAAAAATTACGGCAATCCTTTTTTTGGTATACAAGTCTATGAATTTTGACAAATGTATACACTCATGTAACATCTACCACACTCAGTACCAAACAATCCCATCATGCCCTAAAATTTCCCCATGCCACTCTTTCGTAGGTAATCCATCTCTACAATTCAAATCCAGGGAGACTACTAGTCTGTTATCCATGTCCATAATTTTACCTTTTCTGGAAAATTATATAAATGAAATCATATAGCATATATCATTTTAAGTTTGGTTAGTTATCCAGCATCTTTTACTTATAATAATGCATTTGAGGTTTATTTATATTATTGTACATATTAATAGTTTATTCCTGTTTATTGCTGAGTAATATTCCATTGTAAGGATGTACTATAGTTCATTTGTCCATTAACCTACTGTAGAACATTTGAGTTGTTTTCAGTTTTTTTATGATGGTGTATAAAGCAGCCTTAAATTTTTACTTAGAGGTCTTTGAGTGAACATAAATGATCATTTGTCTTACATAATATCTAAGAGTAGGAATGCTGTACCATAGTGTAAGTACATGTTTAATTTTATTAGAAACTGACAAATTGTTTTACAAGTGGTTGTACAATTTCTCATTCCCCCCAGCAATATAGGAGTGTTCTAGATTCTTTGAATACTTGGTATCACTTGAGATTTTCAATATTTGTCAGAAACATGAAATTTTTAAATTTTAGAATTTTTTATATTTACAGAAAAGTCACATAGTACGGAGAACTCCTGTATGCCTCCCACCCAGTTTTTCCTTTTGTTAACATCTCATATTATCACAATACTTTTCTTCAAAACTAAGAAACTAACATTGGCATTTTATATTAACTCTAGAATTTATTTGGATTTCAACGGGTTTTCTATTTATGTCATCTTTCTGTTCCAGGATCCACTCTAGGCTACCACATGGTATTTAGTTGTCATTTCTCCCTCTGGTCTGTGACAATTTCTTTTTGTTTTGTTTTGTTTTTTTAGGACCTTGGCAGTCTTGAAGAATATTGGTTAGTTATCCAGTAAAAATGTCCTATTTAGGTGCGTCCAATATTTTCCTCATGATTATACTGGAGTCATGCATTTGTGAAAAGAATAGTATAGAGGTGAAGTGCCCTTCTTGTCCATCATATCAAGGAATACCATGACATTCATATGACATAAGTGGTGATGTTAATTTTTATCATTTGGTTAAAGTAGTTTTTGCTAGCTTTCTCCACTATAATTACTATTTTTCCCTTTCCATACTATCTTTTTGGGAATGAGTCACTAAGCCCAGCCCATTTTCAGGGGGCGGGCAGACTTTTGCTCCATCTTCTGAAAGGAGGATATCTACATATTTTATTTATAATTGTCCGATAAGGGAGATTTGTATTCTTGCCCCAGTTTATGTATTTGTGCAATAATTTGTATATGTCAGCATAGACTAAGATGTAGGAGTACAATCCCAAAATGAAATTTTGATTTCATTCCTCAAATTGTTCCATCGTTAGCCATTGGGAGCCCTTTCATTTGGCTCCTGTAGTCTTTTGACATACCTTTATCTATTTTTCGAGGGCTTTCTGTCTTTATGAAGCTAAAAAGAGGATCTAGAATCACCTAGTATATCCTCTGCTTCAGTCTTAAAATCAGTCATTTTTTTTTAGGAATCTTTATTTGGGCTGATTGGTTGTGATGACTGGCTGTGACCAATAGAGCTGCTGTTGTGCAGAAGGTGACCTTACAGAGCAGGATTTGATTTAGTAGGGTTCTGGTGCCTGCCCCAGAATGCCCTCTGGGTGTGTTGTCCTCAGATGTGACCCTGGGTAGTGTTCTAGCTCAGACTAAAGCCGTCTGGCATACTGGCTGGCATCCCTTGGGAGGGCCCTGCTGCAGGCCAAGTTCAACTGTAGCCTGTGCCCTGCCCAGCGCCACCTGGCATGAGCCACCAAGTAATCTGCAGATGACCGCCACTCATGCTGGGCTTGGATGTGCCTCGAGAGGCCAAGTTGCAATCCAAGGCCAGCTGCTGCTAGTGCCAGGCTTGGGGCTGCTCAGCAAGAAGTATGGGGCATGCTGAGGCCAGATGCTGCTTGTTTAGGTTTTGTGAATCTTTCAGAGATTTTAGGAAAGTCCTCAGCATGAGCAAAGACAAACCGTTTGTATGGAAAAGCCACTGAAAGCAGCTTGGGTGGGCCTGCAGGTTGGGAGGGGCGAGGTCTCAGGGAATTACCAGAGCAGGGTGACTAGTGTTAGCTACGTTGATGGAGACTCAGATATGGTGCCAGCCTGAGTCTTCAAAACAGGCAGGGGAGGGCCCAACAAAGGAACAATGCCCTCTGCCACCACTTCTGTCTAGGAGAAAGCTGCCTCTCCAGCCCTTACCCTGAAGCTGGACAAGTCAATACCTCCCCCTGTATGTCCCTTGTACCTCCCAAGCAGCTGCCTCAGTGCTGGAGGTCAAAGCAAGTGTGTCTATCACTGTGTAAGTTTGTGCACGGGCCCCTTAAAAGAAATGTCTGTGATTCCAGAGGCCCTTTGTCTCAATCAGCCACAACTTCCACTAGTTTACCCAGCCAAAAGTTATGGGGACTTCTCTTCCTGGTACTGGAACCTGGGGCTGGGGAGCCTGGTGTGGGGCTGGGACTCTTCACTCTTCTGTGGGGACTATGCAGTTGAGATATCCTTCGCAATTCTCAACCGCCGCAGACGGGTGTGGGACCAGCATGTTTTGCATCTCTGCCCCTTCTACCATTCTCGAGGTGGTTTTTTCTGTGTGTCCCTAGTTGTAGGACTTCTGTTCAGCTAGAGTTCAGGTGACTCTCAATGATGGCTATTCTGTAGAGGAGGCAAGCACAGTATTTACCTACTCTGCCATCTTGACTGGAACTCCTGAAACCTATTTTTTCTGATAGCAATATAGTAATCCCTTTCTTTTATCATTTGCATGATATGTATTTCCTTCCTTTTACTTTTTAGCTTTGTATTTATATTTAAAATTGGTTTTAATAGATAGCATAGTCTAATTTTTAATCTTAAATAATCTTGATTATATTCAATATGCATTAACTTTTATTATAGTTTATATATATTGTTGGATTTATATTCTTTTATTTTTTGTTTGCTTTGTTTTCTGTTCCTTTGTTTCTCCTTATCCATTTTTAATGTACTTTTTAAGGATTATTTTACAGAAAAGCTAGGAAGAGAGTACAGAGAGTTCCCATACACCTCACACCCGTTTTCCTCTATATTAACATCCTACATTAATGTGGTACATTTGTTACAATTAATAACTCAATATTGATACAGTATCATTAATTAAATCCACACTTGAAACAGATTTCCTTAGTTTTTGTCTAATGTCATTTTACTACTACAGAATTTCATTTAGGATACCATATTACACTTATATTCAAGGCATTACATTTTCTTATCCTCCCCACTAAGTTCATTGAGCGTTCTTATAACCAGTGTTTTGAACTCTGTCTCTGGTAGTTTGCTTGCCTCTATTTCATTTAGGTTTTTTTCCTCAAGTTTTCTCCTGTTTCATTTCAGCATGTTTCTTTGTTTTCTTATTTTAGCTGCCTCTCTGTGTCCATTTCTAAGTATTAGGAAGATTTGTTACATACCCCAGCCTTATGTAGTAGGTGTGGCCCACTGTCACAGTCTCCCTGATCACCTGCACCTGGGGCTCTGGGCTTGTGCCTTGTGTGTTGTGTGTGTTCTCCTGTCATGCCTAAGCCTTGATTACTGTTAGCCAGTTGGTGGGTGGGATTGACACTGGGGCTGACTGGCTGTAGGGATTGGCCGCGCCCACAGGGTATGAGCTGCTGTGTAGGGGCTGACCCATCGAAGTGGGATTTGCCCCAGCAGGCTCATGTACCTGTTGAGACCACTTTTTGGGTGTGCCGCTTATGGAGCTAGTCATGTGGTGCTTGCTTGTGGTCTGATGCCAGCTTCTCGGTATGTTTGTTCTGTGGCCCCTTGGGAGGGGCTCCCATGTAGACCAAGGTTAGCCAGTGCCTTTGATTGTTCAGGGTTACCTGGTAGGAGCTACAAAGCCATCTGCAGATGGTTGCTGCCTGTGCTGGATCTGGAAGCAAACTGATGTCGGTTACCCCAGTACTGAATTTGGGGCAGCTCAGCAAAAGGACCAGTGCACCTCAAGGCCTAGCTCTGCCTGCCAGCTGCCTGTTAGACTCCACAGCTGGAAGAGCCTTTGAGTGGTACACAAGTTGGGTGGGGCAGGACCCAGGGAGTCACTGAGGTGAAGCAAGCGGATTTCCCCAGCAAATGCAGAGTCAGTTTTTGTGCCATTGCTGAATCTGTGGCTTCCTATAAAAGGCTCAGATTGCAGCAAGTGCAGCTGCCATCCGTCTCCGTCCCGCAGACCCACGCGATCTGCCCAAGAGACACTGAAGTTTGGGCTTGCACCAGTGGCCCACCACCAAAAGTCTCCCCTGAAATGTGCAGGCTGCATGCGGGCTGCATGAGCTGAGGGCTGCTACCTGCCAAGGAATGAGGGTCCCAGAAAAGGTACCCTCTGGGTACCCCAAGTCCCAGGGTGGGGCCAGCTGCCTAGCAATTACCGCTGTAGGTAATGTGTAAGCTGGATGTGGCGGGATCCCATGGAAACACAGGGTGGGTGGGCCCATCTCACCGGCCAGTGAAGATTCAGAATCAGCCTTGCCCAGATCGGGGACGGTCTCAACACCAGCAAGATGGTGCCCGTCTGTAATCTGCCCCGGAAGGTTCTGACAAAGGAACAACGGCAGCTGTCTCTCCAGTCCTCTCCCCAGTGTCACACAACTCAGCCTTTCCCTGTATGCCTGGGTGCCTCTTGAGCTGTTATAACCCTCTGCCAGAGCCCAGGGTGAGTGTCTGCAAGTGAGTGAGTATATGTGCGGGCCCTTTAAGGGGACATCTGGGTTTTCAGATTCCTTCCATCTCACCCAAATGGCCAGAGTCCCCACTGGTGTTTGCAGTCAGATTTTGTGGAGATTCCTCTTCACAGGACTGGAGCCCTTGGCTGGAGAGCCCCTGTGTGGGTCTAGGGTCCCTCATTCCTTCAGGGGAGCCTCTGCAGCCACACTCTCCTTCTTGGTGCTCCACTGCTACTTACAGGTACAGGACCAGCCCACATAGTATCACTGTCCCACCTGCTGGTCTCAATGTGGCTTTTTCTTTATATCTTTAGATGTATGTGTTATGATCATCTAGAGTTCAGGTGGCTCTCCATGTTGTTTTTTTTTTTTTTTAATATAATGTGGTTGAAATTTTAATGTGGTCATGCAAGGAGGCAAACCCTACTTTTACCTAGCCTGTCATCTCTAACCACTTTCTATATATTTTGATATAAAAATCTATGGCAAATCAATTTATTAGTCCAATTTGGAAAGCAAAGAGAAAGAACAATTGAAAATAAAATGAAGTCTTAAAGACATTTGGGAAAATAAAAATTGATGGCCTTAGAATTCCATAAGGAGGGGAAGAAGATATTGGGGTAGAAAAGAAATAATAATGAAGAAACCACGGTCCCATATTTGTAAAAAGTACATAAATTTACAGATTCAGGAATCTCATCAAACCTCAAACAGGATAATGTTAAAAACATGCTTTGACACATTATAACCACATTCTTGAAAACTGAATGACAAGAAAAAATATGCAAGCAACTTAAAAATGACACATTTATATAATTTCAGTTATATATGTATATCATTGTCATGCATTTTTTCCATTAGCACAAAATATGTTACTATTCTTCACATTCAATATTTGTGTATATTTACCCATATATTTACTATTTTCTACATTTTTCATTTCTTCTTATATTTTAGACCTTCTGTATGTGATCCTTTTTTATAAAAATTAATATTCAGGTTCTTTGAAACCCCAGGGAAAAGCAATTTCAGTGGTTAGTTTATCTTTCTAGTAAGATTTTATCCTGATAATTCCTTACTATCTTTTCAGATCCTCAGTTCCTTGAGAAGATATTCTTGACTGGTGTTTTTAATAGTTTTCACTAGGACAAGTGTTCTGAATAAGTAGCCTGAATATTTCTCTTGCATTAGGACAAGAATCAGAAGTCTAATTTTCTTATTATTAGCTCATTATGTAATTTATTTTTTTTAAATCCACCATTTCTATGTGTTCATTTTGGGAATGGGAATGGGGCTTTTTACATAAGCTCTTTCTGCCATGTTATTGAAACTTTTGAAAAGTTTAAAGGCTTTAGAATAAACTAGATGGGAAGTTAGAAATTTTTCTCCTGTTTAGATATTTTGCACATTTTTATTCTTCAAAGGGGCTTGTGTTTTATCACTGTGGTGACTGTGCAATAGTATATAGTACATGTGTGACACATTTTAATCTGTGTAAAATTTGGTTATAAGCACTAAAACTAAATGGCCATAAATTTCTCTGGTTGTAACTTCCTGAAATATTTTGTCTTATTTGAAAAAATCTTGGATTGCTCTGAAAATATCTGAGAATTATGATGATATTTGGGGAATTGTTTCTAAATATAATGTGAATTTGAGACTAAGTAGAATACACTGAATTCCACCTGAGCGTGTGCCTTTTTTGAATTGGTTCTTAGTAGCCATGACTGGATTTTAGAAATGATTTTAGTTGTGGTTTCTGGTCTTGAGTTATAAAATGGAACTATTTCTCTAGTGATTCTTGTTATTAATTCTATTGAATTTTTGATATTCTAAACTAGTTTTGTGGAGTTAGAGTGGTTAAAAATTTAGATAATGGATATGTGCATGCATTAAATAACCTCTAAAATTTTCTTGTTCAGGTATCATTTTGACTGAGACAAAGGAATTACTTAGCGACACCACTAAAAACAATATTTCAATTAAAAACTCCAATAAAATTGTACAGACTCCCTTTTGAATACTAAGTACCTTTAATCTTTTGATTTGCTGGAATTCTCTGGCTTTAAATGGAAGAAGTCCGCGATGGTTGGAATAGCTTTATTTTTTTAGACACTTGATGCTGTATTGAGATGATGTTGACAGGGAGGATTACCTGGACTAGTAACTTTTAAGGCAATTCCAATTTCAAAATGTTAAATGACAATTCTGAATATAGCACATTTGAGTCAGTGAAATAATGTGGTTTAGTTGAAAAGGGAGAAAGGAGATATATGCATATCTTAAAAAGAGATGTTAAAATTGATTGAAAGTGCTGATGTTAGGATAATAAAGAACTTAGTAAAGTTAAGTTAGAATTCAATATATGAGCATGTAGCTTTGTTATCATTAAAACAATCTAAGCTATCTCTACTGTCTTTTTTGTACTCTCCAATGAAAACATAACTAATATACACTTTAGCCTGATAATATCATTTAAAAGTAAGAATGAGAGTGTCCAAGAATTGAAAGATGTGAAGAAATATAGAAAGTCTTCTGTTTATAGGAAAATAAATTTTGAAAGACACATGCAATAGGAAAATGGTTGGTCATATTTACCTGAAGAGAAACATTGTGCTGAAATAGTAATTCATATTAAGTAAAAGTTTATGCATTATGTTTGCTTACATGTTACATAAAATAAACAAGAAGGTATCCTCATATGTTTATGTATTTTGAAATCCTTTGTGAATTAACATACAGGAAATAAATGTACTAAGTTAGGATCAGATGAACATGACTTGGTAATAAAGACTCAATCTCGATCGGCAAGATTCATGAAAATATAGGCACAATAAGCTGGAAGAGATTGTATCGTTTTTACATTTTAGGGGCCCCCAAAGTGGGCTAATAAGCCCTGCTAACAAATCAGTTGGAATCTGATTAAGTGGAGCAAAAGTCTTAGTTAAAAAGAAACTCCAAGTACTACTGTTGATTGTCCTGGTTCCTGGGATTCTTCCTCATGCTTATGACAGTATAATGGCCCAAATCACATGTTCACAAAGTAAATAACATGTAGGAGTAGAGCAATAAATGCTGTAGCATGGTCTGCCCAAGTGGAATAAGCATGGTAGAGTTTGGGAGGACTTTAAATAACATGAGAAGCAAGTACATTCAATTGTAAACTCAATATTTTGCCCCACCTCCTGTTTGTCTCTTCTCTCTAGGGTGTGAATGTGAGCTCTGTTACCCTATTTCTTTAACTCTTGGCATCATCATGAGAAGGCAACCTTAAATGAGATGGAAGAATTCATTCTCTAGAGAGGCTTTCCCAAAAGGGCTTGAGTTTCTAAGCCTGCTGTCAAAGTGACTCTCTCTAACCTCTTGCTGTGCTTAACGGGGCCTAAGCTGCCCAGAGTAGGTCCAGTGTGGAATTTAACATGTTCCCTAATGTCACATTGACTGATTTGATAGGATAGATGAAACTGAGGAGATGGATTGTATTAGTCAGGATAGACTGACCAAGTGCTAAAAGTTTCCCATTATCTAACCACTGACTTGAACAAACTTTATTTACGTTTCCGTCCTCCACATAGGTCTCTGAACTTTGGTTCGCCTCTGCTTAAGCAAGCACCAAGAGGCAGACATCTTTCCTTATGGCTCATTCCCTGAATTGGCTGACTGCACAAAAATTTTGTGATATTTTTAAGTGCCTGGATTTTTCACCTTCTCATTCCCACCACCTTCCTCCCCCCACTTAAAGTTTCTGTTAGCCCTCTTACCTTTTTCTATTTAAAAAAAAAAAAAAAAACCCTTTACTGCTGATTTTGAGACACTTGTAGATCCCGAGATCAGCATGTTCTCCCTATTGCAATAGTTTTATAAAATAGTCTTTCGTTACTTAATTCTGATTTGTTATTATTTGATAACTGTTACAAACAATCTCTAAATTTCAATGGCTTAATACAGAAACATTTACTTTTTTCTCACACATCACAGACCAAAGGTATGTTTATACAGAGATAATATTCTTTCAGGAACCTAGGTTCTTTCTTTCTCTTTGTTCCATTGTTTTAGGGCTTTAGAGTCTTTCAACAGATAATTTGTATTTGGCCAGGAGACAATGGAAGAGAGTGTGAAGGATTACAAAAGAGGTTTTATAGTTCAGGCCTACAAGAGACATACTTCATGTTCCCCCACATTCCATTGGCCAAAACTTAACCACCTAACCACAAGAGCCCTAATAAATGTACTATAGAAGCAGTTTTAAGTAGAAGAGATTATAGTTATTGCTCAGGACTAGCATTCTTTGCCACATTGTATGTCTCCATCAGGACCCCCCCCCCTTCCTCCCCCCACTTAAAGTTTCTGTTAGCCCTCTTTCCTTTTCCTATTTAAAAAAAAAAAAAAAACCCTTTACTGCTGATTTTGAGACACTTGTAGATCCCGAGATCAGCATGTTCTCCCTATTGCAATAGTTTTATAAAATAGTCTTTCGTTACTTAATTCTGATTTGTTATTATTTGATAACTGTTACAAACAATCTCTAAATTTCAATGGCTTAATACAGAAACATTTACTTTTTTCTCACACATCACAGACCAAAGGTATGTTTATACAGAGATAATATTCTTTCAGGAACCTAGGTTCTTTCTTTCTCTTTGTTCCATTGTTTTAGGGCTTTAGAGTCTTTCAACAGATAATTTGTATTTGGCCAGGAGACAATGGAAGAGAGTGTGAAGGATTACAAAAGAGGTTTTATAGTTCAGGCCTACAAGAGACATACTTCATGTTCCCCCACATTCCATTGGCCAAAACTTAACCACCTAACCACAAGAGCCCTAATAAATGTACTATAGAAGCAGTTTTAAGTAGAAGAGATTATAGTTATTGCTCAGGACTAGCATTCTTTGCCACATTGTATGTCTCCATCAGGACTAAAAATAACTTTAATAGCCTAGACTGATGAATGAACTCCAAAAATAAATAATAAAAATTTCAATAAAATATTAGAGTTCTAAAATCCAGCTACACAACTATCAGATTCAAAGAACGTTAGAATAAAGGGGGCTTTATTTAGTACAAGAACAAGATAAAATGACTAGGCCGATACCTTTTAACATGGATATGATGTCAACATGTGTTTAAAAGAAAGAATAATGACTCAAATACTATTGTATTTCCCTCTACCCCAGCAAAATCAAAACCTGCTAACAATGACAGGGGAATAACAAGTTTCTTTTGCTAACAATCAGAGGAAACTAATTTTAGTATTTTAGCAAAATGTCAAGTACATTGTGTCTCACAGTTTAGAAGAAAGATTTTAATACCCGAGACACAGGAAGGGCTGGAATCATGGTGGATCTGGAACTTCAGCAGTAGGAAAGTGTGAATTTTCCTAACATTCTAACACTGACATGATTTGGCTCTGAAGACTTCCTGTCTCTGTTTTGATGTTTTTAAATGCCCCATAGATATCATTTTATTTGGTCTATGGATCAGTCAGCTATAGTTACAGATTCAAAGTTCATTTAACGATTAGTACTGGTTTCCTCTCTCTATTGAGTTTTTTTTTTCTTAGAAAAGGGAGGAGTACTGGGAATCAGATGGTTACACAAAGAAGAGTGTACTACAGGTTGGAAGTAAAATAATAAGATTTAAGTAAAGCCCAAGAAAAATGGGAGCTGATAAAGTGTGATTTCAATCACACTCATTGGGTCTCCATTTATTACAATGCCCTATGCTGGGAGTAAGTGATACAAAGATGATTTAGGCACACATAGCCTAATCTGCCCTTTGATATGCCTTGCCACCAGGCCACAGGCCACATTTCCAGATTCCTGTGCTACAGCCAGAATGCAAAGTTCCAGAGTTCTTGCCTTTAATAATCATGAAATCTATGCCCACTAGCATCCACAGTTCAAGTAGAGAAAGTCGTGTGCCATGAAAAGTGTACAAATAAAACTGTGGAGATTTATACAGAAGAGAAAGGGGACAAAGAAGAAATCATGATGAAGCAAAACTGCAGAATCTTGACAGATGATATATAGAAACTAATGCCTGGTTATCATAATTCATTTTTGTTTTCCTTTTAGATACATAGCTGAACTACATTTCTCAGCCTCACTTGCAGTTAGGTATGACCATATGACAGAATTATAGCCAATGTAGCATTAAAAAAAATGATGTCCTGGACCATGAAGATTTTTCATGAGTTCTTCCTTGTTCTTTTCCTCTTCCAACACTCTTATGACAACTACCCAGATATACTTTGAAACCACATGTTGAATATGGCAGAGTGGCCATCAGCCTGGGTCCACTGACTGTGGATCAGAGTCTCTCCCAACAACCCAGAACCACCCTGGACAGTTAAATGAATGAAAAATTCACCTTTTATATGTTAGGTTATTTAAAAAAAATGTTTTGGTATATTTAGCACACAATATCCCACTCTAATGTGGAAATTGGTATCAGGAGAGAGAAACTACTGTGACAAAAAATCTAAAGTATGAGTCATTAACTTCATGGACAGGAAAAGATGTAGCAGGCTGGGAAAGTAGATATCCTATGTTACGTAAGGTCGAAACACTTGTCAAAACTGTCTTTTTAAATATTTTTAAAGCTAGAACAGATACATAGATATATAGGCCTATGTAGTTCTAGGGGAAGTGATCATCAAGAGACAATGCTAGTGCCAGTGTATTACTGAGTTGACAATTTCTTGCTACCTTTAGC
>NW_006431388.1:299877-315953 GCF_000325575.1 Pteropus alecto | reverse complement strand
TCAGACCAATAAATAAGAAGGAAAACCTTTTCTCTCGTGTAAACTGCTGTATTTGAGTCCGTTGGTTACATCAGCATAGCCTTTAACTAATTGTGTGTGTGTGTGTGTGTGTGTCTGTGTGTGTGTGTGTGTGTGTAGATCATGAACAAAGCTACAGAGATAACTGGGGATGGGGATGGGGAGTGGAGAGCATGAATAAAGCCACAGAGGTAACTTAGGCATACCAAGGAAATGTCAGGGTGTTTTGTTTGTCTAGGCCATAGATTGGCAAGCTATGACTCATGGGCCAAATTTAGCCTGCCTACTGTTTGTCTAAGTGTTATTGGAACACAATCATAGCCAATTAATGTATTGTCTACTGTGTAGATATTATCTATTTTATTGTTTATAATATATTGAGTAGTTGCAAAAGAGACCATATGGCCTGCAAGGCTGAACATATTTATTATCTGGCCCTTTACAGAAAAAGTTTGCCGACCCTTGGTCTAGACTGTGTATTTTAAATAATGGAGGGCAAGAGAAATGGTGCTGCAGAATATTTGCTAAAGTCAATGTTGAAAGTCTTAAAAATCAGAATGAAAGGGGCAATGATGAACTATTACAGGTGTTTGGAAAGGTAGAATGATGTCCTTAAATATTTGTCGAAATCACATTGTAAGATGATATTGACAAACTGGAGTGTTCAAAGGGCAATAATGATCCAAATAAAGGGTCTGAAGTAGGAATGGTTGGAGAATCTATAAATATTTAGCCTAAAGAAGAGAAGATTTAATGTGTACAATATGTAGGTATTTAAATATTTAAAAGCCTGACTGGTGGGGGAAAATCCAATTTATTTGCAAATATCCAATTCAGTGTCTCATTACAAGGCAGTGCTCCTCTAAGACAGACACTTAAGTAGAGCTAAATTGAGATTCTTTGAGAGGTCAAATCAGATAAGTACGAATATATTCTAAAAACGTCTAACACAAAACCATGCCATCTATTTTTTATGTTGAAATTCCATGTTACATTTTCTCATTAATTAACTGCACTCTGACTTTCATCATTACCACTGCCACTCCCTTGAATTTGCTTTTGCCAAGATTACCACTAGGATCTCTGTTGAAAAATTCACTGACTAGTTTTCAGGCATTTACACTATTCATTAAATTTGTAACACTAACTTTGCTATTTTTTTTCTCTCTCTCTGGACATTTCATGTCAATCTTCTTCAAAGGCTCTTATTTGGTAGGCCTTCCATTACATATTAGTTTTACTCAAAGTTCTGCCGTGGACTCTTAATACATTCTACCCCCATCTCACTGGTGATTGCAGCATATTCTAAAAGTAGATGCTAAAGCCATAATTGCATCATGCTTTCAAAGTCTTTTAAGAATTCATGAGGTTTTAGGATAAAATTTTAAGTAAAATTCATCTCTCTCAATGACTTTAATTTATTCATTTATAGTTGAGTGCCTAATTGGCTCTTCCCTTGGTGGTGGAGATCCAACTGTTGGGAAAAAAAAAGATGCATGAGTTTCTGGCTCTCGTGGAATTTTCATTCCTGTTGGAGGGGAAGAGCAGAAGTAAACAGAAATTAGGTTAAACATGAAAATTTAAGAATGCCAAGCGCTATGAAGAATATAGATCATGATAATTAACATCAGGGAGTAGCAAGGAAAGAGACTAATTTAGATAGGGTGATCTGATACAATTTCTTTGGTACTTGAATAATGAGAAGCTAAGAAATTTGACTTAGTACCTGGATAATAAGAAGCAGTTAGTCATGTGAAGATCTGGGTGAATTGTATTGCTAGTGGATTGAATAGTGAGGTCAAAGACCTGAAGGTGGGAATAAGTGTGGCATGTTGAAGGAACAGAAATTAGAATGTATTTAACAGTGGGGAAAGTGATAGTTGATGAGAACAGAAAAGTAATGGGAGCCAGAATATGTTGCACCTTTTAGGCTACAATTGGGAAGTTTGAATTATCTGTTAAGTGCTATAGAAAGCCATTGGGAGAGTTTTTAGCATGGTGGACATGATATCACATTACCTGTATTTTTCTATTTGTCAGATGATACAAATTATATATGTTTGACTTTGCTGTAAGGAAATTTCAATCCACGGTAAATCTTGACCACAGGATATTGATTAGTTTATAACTTCATGTTTATTTATTATCTTATTCTTTTTATTTGTTATGATTTTTGTTTAAATGTAGCTTCTATTGTAAAATGCCTCAAAGAATTTTGGAGAACTGATAATCATATAATAGATTCTAATTTGACGTAAGAACATTGGACTTAGATTTGGTAACCTGAACGCTATACTGGTTCTAATACAATTATTCATGTGAGTTTAGGATAATCATTCAAACTCTTTGGGCCTTGATAAACTCATCCAAAAATGAGAAAATTAACACTTCTTATTTCTGTGCTTCTCGAGAATATGGTATGGAGAATTTTGAGACTGTATATAGGCAGATTGTTATAAAACTATAAATATTCAGTACATATTTCTTAAGCTTCTCCTATGAGCCAAAAATTAGATATTAAAATTTTAGGATTCAAGATGTACTTTTATAAAAAGCATCTAGATAAAGCTATGTTAAATGTATGGCACAAAACATTTTTAATCCATGTATATTTCATATGGAAAAGGAAATATTGGATGTCTTCTCAAGTATATGAATCCTCTCTCTCTCTCCACACACACACACACACACACACACACACACACACACACACACACACACGTATGTATGTATTTTTTAAAAATCTATATATATATTTTTTTTTAATAAGGTTGAAACACCTGACAAACATGAAATTTGAATCAGGAAAGGTTCAAGTTCAATGCTAAAATTAGGAGAAAAGTTTGAACTAATTCTCTGTATGTGTCCTCATCAGAATTACTGCTGATGGCTATGTGCAAAGTTTAGCCTGATGAATTATTCAGTTTGATATCAATTGTGTCTGTTGCCACAGACTTTTGAAACAAAAAAAAATGCTTTGCAGCTCTTAAGAATATACCTTTAGGCAACAATGGAAATATTATTCAATATCCACAGTTCACACTTTTAAAAATTATTTAAAGTTTAAGTAAATTGCATAAGAAGCTTTTAAGTCCTATAGCTTCTGAATAATTTCTTACTTTTTTATCAAGTTCTTGTGTATGTTTTGCAATGAAATGCTGTCAGCTCCATATGTACATTATTTTAACCCTAGATTGGACTTATTTTGTAAATATTAACATTACAGGGGTGGCTAATGAGAAGACTCTTTAGAGCCCAAGTGCTCTGTGAACCACATTTTGGAAACCGCTGCATTATAGAAAACTACTACCTATGCCTTCGGAGCTAAAATGTATGCATTGATTAATATCTTTCTATTTTTATCCATATCAAAATTTAAATGACTTTTCATGGCATTCCAGAATTTAAGAAACCTTCTCTCATCATTCCTCCTTACACTTCCATGGCATTGCTTTGGTCTCTCCACCTATACTTCTTTCCTACCAATAACCACTTCTTGCCAACTTTAATAGTATGTACCATTAAAAACTCAGCCTTTTCTACTATTATTCCACATGCCTGGAATAGTTATAAATAGTTCTTCCTCTGCAGTGACACAGGGCTTTGCCAACTGGTTATTTATTGCATGCTGTCTCCACAGCCATCACTAGAAGTAGTCGTGGCCCTGAGGAAACAACCAATGAAGGCTGGCCAATAAAATGCTTTATAGAGGAAGTCGCTCTGTAGGGATCTTTCATAGGGTCCCTGAGATAGACAGAAAAGACAGCATCCATGCCTTCACTCCAAATGAAGAGGGACAGAATGCAGCCACCCATGTTGCCCTGCCCCCAGAATGAGCCTACCTATTTCAATCGCCACAAATTCTTTGAAGATAGAAACTGTAGTATGTACCTTCATATCTCAAGTTTTCTACATATTATATGGTATAAATGAGGCCTTATATATGTTGAAATAAATTGCAAGAGAGGTCTGAGACATTGCATACCATTTGTTCATATGCTTTTTCATAACATCACTGTTCTTTTTTTTTTCATTGAATGAAAACAAAACGGTTTTTCTAACTAGGTAGACTAAGTGACGGGTGTCAAAATTCTGATAAAGAAATTGAAATGTATTTTTATAAAGCAATATAGTATGCAGGCAAAATAATAGCACTATTAACTGGTAGAATATCGGTCATTGCAGAAGCATTAAAACACAGCTCTGAAAAGCCCAGATTTGAGTTGAGACAGATCTAGATTCACATGCTAGCTTCGCCACTTATAGGCTATGTGACCTGGACCAAGACTTCAGCTTCCTTAACTGTATAATGAATGTAAGAATAGTACGTGCTTATGAATATTTAACCAAGATAATGCATATAAAATGCCAAGCACTAAGACATAGCAGTAATTGTTGGTTTAGAGCTTTTAGAGGAAAATTAGGTATTGGATAAAACATTAGGTTAGAAAACTTGTTAGATCTACCTTCGCATTTAGCATCTAGATCTAGGAAAAGTTCTTACAGTCTGGCCTGGGCAGACGGACTCATGATCAATCTGACCCCTGTTGCCTATTCCCTATTCCTCTTCCTTTCAAGGAGCTCATTGGCAATAAGCCCCACATAGGCTTTCTCCTCACACCTCATACCCAACTTCAGCTACCAGCAGTCTCTTTTTCTCTTCCTCTTCCTCTTTGCTATGCTGGCCGAGTCCTAGTTCTTATTCTACTTTTTATTTCTCAATGCCTTGAAGAATGTAGTTTAACTTGCCTTGTTTTTTCATCTGTGAACCATGGTTAATAGCTTTCCTATCACCTTTGCTCAACAAGCATGGTGGGAATTAATGAAATAAAGTTTTGACTCAGCTTCAGAGATAATAAAGTCTAAGAAATATCAAAGTGCATTAAGCCCTTTAGAAGAAATCAAGTTTAAAAAGTATAAAAATAGCAACATTATAGCACTGATATGCTGAATTTGTTGTCAGAAAAATTATTTTGTCTCCCTAGATACAAAGTAAAAACTACATGCATTAATTCACTCAATTTTAGTCAGAAATCAACAGATTGTAGAACATTTGAGTTAGATGGGAGCTTTGAGATCGTATAGTTCAATTCCAGTATATTGACATGACTCCAAATCTCCCAATGGAAGTCCTTCGACCTTAGTACAGTGTTTCAAAAACACTATTGTATCAAGAATTCCAAAATGTGGATGAGAGAAATAGCCCTGGCACACACCCCCCACCACCATCACCACCTCCAACTCTCAAGACATTGCAACAGAATGAAAAATGCTTTAAAAAACCTCAGAATAGAGGACAATATGGCGATCATTTTCAGCAGTATAATTTGGACCACAGAAAGTTCCGGTTACCCAGCAAAGACTGAAACCAAACTTATTGCAAGGAACCAAATGCAGTGCCTCATTCTCAGTCAATGACAATTAATATTTGGAATACCTTTGTCTCCGCAATGAACTGTGGCTTTGGTTTACCACAAAAGTGAAAGACTAATGGAAGTATTAATCTTCATTACCCTAATAGTCCTCAAAGTCCTACTAGGATAATGAAGATAGAAACCATTTCAGCTTCTTTACCTCATTATGGTCATTGATGACCTGAGAAGCAATCTTAGCCCCTCTCCACATGGATGTCTCTTATTTCCAACTCCAAAATGGGAGGGGGGTGATTTTCTGAAGGCAGGGGGCAATGCCTTTGAAACTGAGACTAATGTCTACTAGATATTTGACACTCTAGCCTAAAACTTGCGGCAGAAGCATGTCTCTCGAGCTATTCAAAACACTCAACAAAATACCTAATGGGTATGCTCCAAAGAGAATACATATTTAATACATATTTTGGAAGAAATTCCTTGGTAAATGTTTAAAATACATTTAGAAACTCAATTGATGAGATTGTTTATATTCAAATCTGATTACAAGAGCAGTCAGGCTTATAGCTTGAAAACAAAGCTCAAAAAAAATTTGGGCATTCAGTGGGAAAAAGTAATCGTCTTATGGCATCAATAATAAATATTATTGTAACTTAGCACTAACCAAATCTTGTGGAGATATTGAGCCCTGCTCCTCACTCTTCCTCCCACTGCTACCAATGGGACTGTAAGAGATATTTATTCACCAAAACCCATAGAACCTATTCACTTGATTCTTCAGATCCACAATAATCTGCTTCCTATGCCCTTCAGTATGAGTCTTAGCTGACCCCTGAGTAATAAAAGACAGAATGGTTTTCAAGTTCGGTTATACATTAATATCTGAAGAGCTTTAAAAAACTCCAATGACTCAGCTCTACCCCAGACCAATAAAATGAAAAGCCGAGGGTAGGACCCAGGCACAGGTATTTTCTAAAGCTCTTCAGGTGATTGTAATATGTAGGCAGGGTTGAGAATCCATGTGATAGTGTACCTTTTGTGGCCCCTGCCACTTCAGAGCCTCGAGGGACATGTCCTGCCCCCTGCCACCTCCCGACTCCAGCTACCCCAGATTCCCAAATCAAAAAAGTCTGCAGAGGTCTCCAAAGTGCACAGTACCTTTTGCTATTGTTTTGTCATTCTGCCACTATTAATGCCAAATAAGCAGTAACAGCTGAGTGGTCACAGGATATAGACAGACGAGGACGTAGACTCAAACATGTAGAATACACCCAGTGCTAGAGCAGATGGATATGGGAGGAAGCCAAAACTTTCTTCAAAAGTCGCAGCTGGGAGCAGATTTGGGAATTATCCAGCTTTGGTTAATATCCAGAGAACTAGGCAAGCTAGCAGATGATGATAAGCCCCCTTCATCTCCAGTGAACAAAATCAGGGCCAGGATTAGAATGAGGCAACCAAGGCACACAACCTGGGCACAGATTTTTAGGGGCCATCAGAAACTTAGTAAATCAAGATACACGTTATTTTAGTGAAATATTTTTAAAGTTGTAAATCAATGAAAAGCTCTGTGATGGACAAAATATTAAATACAGGGCCTATCCCTATATTTGCACAACTCATTAACTTCTTTCATGCTAATCTGGGCATTGTCAGATCCGGTCACCCTAGTCCTTGCCCTGGGACAAACCCATCCAGGCTCCAGACCCACCTAAAAGCCAGAAGAGGAAGATCCTATCTCAATTCTTCATGAGATGACTGGGCATGAAATAAATTGCACCTTGAGCTTCTTAACTACAGCTGGTCAGAAAAGCAACTCTCTTTTATGCCAAAATAAATCTCATAAAACCTCATCATGATTTTCCCAATTTAAATTAAAAAGCTGTGAAATGAGAAGAAAGGATGAGAAACCCTAGGAAAGGAATTTTCCCCAAAGCCCCACTTGGTGTATTGCAAGGAAGTGGAAGAATGCAATGAAATGAATAGAAGGAGGCAGCTATTTGCCTGTTGCTTTATTCTTTACCGTTGAGCCTATTGGTTGCTCTGTCCCCAGATTAATCATCTCTAAAATGATTCTCTAATGGTTAAATTTCAGGCAACCAGCAGCTCTGGGTAAGAGGTAGAGATGGAAAATTTCCAAGTTCTCCCCATGGGGTACTCATTAAAATAATAGGCTTAAGAATGAATAAATGAGTGAATGGATGAATGGGTGGGCACCTGCTGTCTCTGCATTACAATAAAATCTGTTCTCTACATTTTCAAGGTCAAACAAAAAGATATGGTGGAGTCTGCAATAAGAACCCCGGCTTGTCAATTCAATGTTAATTACTGCTCAAAAAATGTTATATGAAATAAAATTGTACTAAGAAAAATGTTAACAATAGATACATAGATTGCTTTATATAATGCTTGGTTGGAAATTTTAAAAGCATCTATTATTTTATAATTAAAACTAGATATTAATAAGAAAACAGATGCTGATTTTAAAAGTAGGAGCTAAACAGAAGTCATGACTATAAATATTAAAAATTAGAAATTAAAACTATAAAACATTGAAAATTGGAATCAAAGAACTACAAAATTAAATAGTAATGACATGCCATTTGCCACCTATTAAATTATAAAAGACTCTAAACTGTAATGTTGCTCAATGATGGCAAGATATTTTGAAACAAGTACCAAATATTGCTGGTGGTATAAATTAGTACAAATTTTATGAATTTATGGAAAGAAACAGCAATCTATACCAACCTTCAAAAATTCTGAAGCATTATGAGATAGAAATTACACTTTAGGGACTATGTCATAATGAAATAATCAGAAGTACAGATATACATTAATGAATGAAGATAGTCCTTCCAGAATTGTATGATGAGAAAATTTTAAACCTTTAAATATAGGGGAACAGGATAAAATAAATTATAGCAACTTCGTTTGATCACGTAAGATTCAGGCCTTTAAATTTTACTTGGAAAAATATGAGAAATGTTGAGTTACCTAATGTAAATGGGAATAAAACAGAGTACAGAGTTGTGTATTCAATTTACTCTAAAAGAAAGACTGGAAAATAGTGACCCAAGGTGGAAGAGTTGTTATCTCTGGTAATATAAATACATATATTCCAAAATATCAATAATGAGCTTATATTATTTTATACACAAACATTAAATAATATTAAATAATTTATTTGGATCCTCATAAAGGAATGGGTTCCCGATCACTATATTTCTCATTGTTTTCCATACACTCTGCTGCCACTTTACCCATGAAAATGTTTTATGAATTGCGGATTCACTGCCTCTATGAAGGATAAAACACCATTTATATACAGCCATGGTTGAACAACTCTGATATTCTCCAATTTCCATTATCAAAATTACATCCACATAATATAATATTGCTTTTTTTAGGTTTTGTTCAGGGAAGTTTTTTTTGTTAGTGACAAATTTACTCAATAAAAAAATTTTTGAGGCATCTACTATGGACCCTGTACTATGTTTGGCACTGAGCGTGTAATGGTGAACAAGACATAATTCTTAAACTAATCAATCTTAAAGTCTATTTGAGGAGATAGATAATAAAGAATACAAGAATAAATGAATAATGAAAAATGGCATTCAGAGAAAATAACTATGATCTGCGGATGTAGGAAAAACCTACTTTAGTACTTTACACTGGATGGCCAGAAAAGGCATCAGAGAACGGGTGGCATTTGTACTGAGAACTGAAGGTCAAATGGAAGTCTGCCATGCAAAAATCCCAAAAGAGACATTTGCAGGCAAGAAGAACTGCTAGCACAAACCCCCTGAAGCAAGGAGGTGATTGCATATTCTAACACTATCAAGGAATTCTTACAGGAGTTGGTTGTGAGCTATGGGGAAGAGAGTACAGATGTGGTTGGAAAAATTGGTAAGAGATAGATCATGTCAATCTTCGAAATATTATAAGAGGAATTGGAATATTATGTTAAAATTTGTAGGAAAGCAATGCAAGTCTTTTTTTTTTCACCTTTTTCCCTGAAAATTATGCTTCTTTTTCTTTTTTATAATTAAAATTACTGGGGTGACATTGGTTAATAAAATCAATTAAAATCAAAGAGGTTTCAACTGTACAATTCAATAATACACCATATAAATATTGCATTATGTGTTCACCACCCAAAGTCAAATCTTTTGTCACCACATATTTGACCCCCTTTACCTTTATCTACCTTCCTCCTCCCCCGTTTCCCTCTGGTAACTACTAAATTGTTGTCTGTGTCTGTGGGTTTGTTTGTTTGTCTTGTTCGTTTGTTGCTTTCAGTTATATATGCCACATGTGAGTGAAATCATGTGGTTCTTGACTTTTTCCATCTAATTATTTCGCTTAGCATGATTATCTCAAGATCCATCCATGTTGTCACAAATGACAGTATTTCATCTTATGGCTGAGTAATATTCCATTATATATATATATATATATATATCACATCTTCTTTATGAAATCATCTTTCAAAGGACATTTCAATTGTTTCCATGTCTTGGCCACTGTAATGAACATAGGGATGTATATTTCTTTACGAATAAGTGTTTTCAAAAATTTTCAGTAGATACCCAGGAGAGGGATTTCTGGGTCATATGGTAGCTCTATTCTTTTGTTTGTTTGTTTGTTTGTTTGTTTTCGAGGTACTTCCATACTGGACAACTATTTCTGATACTCTTTGCTAACTAGATTAGAAAGGAACACACCCACTAAATCAATGGTGACATACAATGCATTAGAGTGCTTACTAATATGCCCTTGCAATAATGCTGTGCCCTGTACAGTATCTGCAATCAGAATTACTATTTGTTTAACACTGTTGCAGTACACAGTCATTCTTCAGGATCCATTTGTTTTCTAGAGGGTTCAGATTTGAAAATTAGAGACATAAGGACTACCACTCCTGTATCCTTTAGCTCTTTACTGGTGACACTAATTTCCACTTATACCCCCTCTAATGATATTTTTAGTTAGTATAATTTTCAGATGGTTTCAGAGGTTTCTCTTTGTTCTTCCCTAATATGATAGATCTTACATTGCAGACCATGAGCCCAATGTGGGCCTTCCTCAGTATTTCAAGTATATCAATTGTGCATGTGAGCATTGGAGAAATGACCACTGGGTATATTCGTAGATGCAGTAAACATGGTGTGAGCCACACTTTGGCCAGTACTCCATTTATTATCTGGCTTCTAAGTCACTAATCTGTTGAGGGAGGAGAGTATGATGACACTGTGGGCTTCTGTGTATCAATATCAACTGTGATTAATTGTCTTAGAAATGTCTTATTATTCTCTTTTCCTCACTGTACAGTCACCTAAGTCAATGACCCTAGGTCCTTTGGGGGACCAACTGAGAATCATCAAGGAATATACAAGCCTAGAAGTTCTAGGGGGTCAAGCAGTTGCAGAGCCAACATCCTCAGGGGATGTGTCCATCCCAAAAATCAGGACTCCACGACTCTGATCTTTGCATCACTGACCTTCCTTGGCTAAACACAGAAACATATTTGGACCTCTGGTACTCTCATACTTTGGTCTTCAATCTACTGTTCAGCTATGTTTGCTTTTGCACTGTAAGTGTTAAGGTCTGCTTTATATGCTACCACCTATCAATTGGAGCCTCTGACTCTCACACTAAGCTATTAACTGCTTGCTAACATCTTGCAGTCTCTCATCTTTCTGCAGTATATGAATAGAAGTTAGTAGTAAACAACCACCCACCATTTGGAGGGCATTGGACTCCCCATATTCTTCAAATACGTACATCATTATACCTGACATAAGTCTCCTCCACTGGGATATTTTCCAGATCACTCCCTAAAAATTCTTTAGCAATAAACCATCAACTTGTGCTGGAGACTATCTGTGACTTACCTACCAACCAGGCCCCACCTTTTCATCTGCTGGACAATAGATCAGCCAGTACCAAATCCGCATTTTATTGCCTGTTTTTTCAGTCCACCCTGTTTTTAGTACTGCTTTTGTTAATCTGGATCCTAAAAGGCAGACTCCAAGATAATATTAAACACATATGTATCTTATTAGGTTAAACACTTGTGAGAGGAGATGAGGAGGGCACTAGGAAAGGCTGGGAGAGTCATCAGATCCCATTGTAAATTTTACCTGGAATAGAAGAAGGAAGGAAAAAAGGAAGTTTGACTGGAAGCATATCAGACAGTGCAGTTTAGGGAAGTTTCAGCAAGGTCATCAGGGAGTTCTTAAGTCAATGTCTGCTATCAGAGGAGTCCCATATCCCCCATAAACATGCCTGCCAGAGTATTCTTGCTGTATTCAGTCATTGGCTGGGAGCAGTCCGTGGGATGTTGAGCCCGTGCACAAAATGTGTGGATGGATTTCAGAGCTCAGAATCTCAGGACTTTGTCAATTACACTCCCTGTAATTACAGGTCTATGAGAATCTTCTTGGGCTGCCGTTATTGAGAAGATTGGGCTGAGGGAGGAAAGACTTGGGAGAATAAAAAGAAAGAAGTAGTTCCATGTTGAATGTTGAATGTTACTTTTGAGATGAATAGTAGCTATTCAATTAGAAATATAGTAGCTATTCAATTAGAAATGGGATATTTGAGTCTGAAATTCAGAAGAGAGACATGGACTATACTTATACCTTTAAGATTTGTGAACATAATTAATGCTTAAATCTATAGGAATCGATGAGATCACTTATGGAAAAGAACATAGAGAGGGGAATGTGACTTGAGGTAGAGCTGAGATGAATTCTAACCTTTAAGTAAGAGAAGAAAAAATAAGAAAGACACGGGAAAAGGGTAACCGGTGAGGTAGGAGGAAAACCAAGACAGTAAATTGTCAAAGAAGGTGAGAGAGGAGAGTGTTTGAAAAACGTGAATGTATTTCTCTGTGTGGCTGGTTCTGACAGATCAAGTGAGGACAGACAGAAAGGGGTCCCCAAATTTCATAATTTACTATGGCTCCTTTTTCTCTTCTTCGCTGTTGAAAGCTTAGGGCCCATTTCTGTGCCCACTTAGAACTGGGAGCAGCATTTACTAAGTGCCTACTTAGCTATGCCAAGCATTTAGCTGCCATACAATGAGCAGCATCTCCTGAAGCTGAAGTCAGCGCTAAACTACCAGAAGTCTCCAACCTTCAGAAAACACATGCTAGAATGGATGGATGCATGGGATCTTATGGTAAGACAAAGAAAGAGCACCTAACTCATCTTTAAGGGCTGAAAGAGAACAGAGTCAGGCAAAACTTACTGAAAGAGGCAAAACTTGAACTGAGTATTCAGATCGTCTCGTTTTAATCTTGTCTCATTTTGCATTATTTAAGTGTGAATGATCCTTAAGTCATTTTGAAAGTAATCATGACATTTTACCTAAAACAATCACTCTAGAGTCTTTTGAGTGTTGCCAGTTAGAGTATATGCGCACTAAATACAATGGTTTCCTGAGTTGGTACTAGGATGTTTGGCATTGGCCTAGATATTGTTTTCATGAACCATTTTTTTAATCAAAAACTTAGTTTAATGCAGGATAGTCAATGTCATCCTGGTCACTCCTACTGTTTCCTTCAGGAGCCTTTTACTTGGCACCACAGTGATATGTCTTCTTATCCCAAGCTGTTCCTCCTAAGGGAAGTGAAAAAGAAAAATGATCATTGAGGAAGGTTTTATTTGAGGAAAAACAGGATCCCAATAGTGTGAACTGAGTAACACTGGGCACTGCAGTGTTTCCTACAGATGATGGACACTTACATAGGTGCCCAGAGATCACAGAAAAATGATTTGTGTGGTCTGTAAAACTAAATGTTACCCAATCCTCGATTTCTCCATTTGCTTCAGGAGTTAAAAGAAGAAAGAAACAAACAAAGAAACAAACTCTTGCCATATTATTTCTCAGTGCAATTTTGAAAGTTAAACACAAATTTTTATCTTATATAATTCAAATAAGAAACACAGCAAGGATGGTTAGTTAGGACCAGAAACCCGCATCATTTTAGGACTATTTCCAACCTCCCATCAAAGCACATCCTAAAAGCTTTATTCCTTAAGTATTTGGAGACCCCTGTGATCTGCATCCAGCCTTCACATACTCTGCCTCAGACTTCTATATCTACCCACAAATTCTTAGACGCGATATTAGGTCTGAAGTCATTGTGCGAAGTATCTGTTCTTCCCACTTTGGAGAACTATAGATTGTAAACTTTGTTCTTCATTGGTCTGGTTCAGGTGTCTCTCTCTTTAGCTATCACAGCAGCCCTCTCGAGGCACTATTCTCCCTGAATTCTCTCTTTTTACTTCTTGTTATTCACCATAAAATTTACCTTTTGGTATTTACCACAAGATTACCAGATCCAGCAGGGCATAAATCTAAATCTCTCCAAGATTCCCATCACCTGGGAATCTTGCACTAAACCAATCAAGCACTAAACCAGATATCGCTATACGGGAACTTTACAGGTCTAATTCAGTTAGTAATCAGGTGACCTTAAATTAGGGAGAGTGTCTTGGATTATCCAGGTGGGCTCAATGTAATCATGTGATGTCTTATAAACAGAAGAGGCTGGCCAAAGAAAGTCAGATGCATCAGAAGAACTGGTAGGGGCAAGGCAGCAGAAGGTAAGTCGAAAAGATTTCAGGTGTGAGAAGGAATTTGATGCGTCATTGCTGGTTCTGAGATGTGGGGGGCTATGTGTGAGGAGAAAATAAGTCCTCTATTGCAAGTTGGCTGAGTTTTTTTCTTTTTTTTTTTTAATTAAGATAAACATTGGAGTTCGTTAAATGTTTGTTTTCTGTCAGTTGCTGTGGTCATTTTTTTTTTTTCCTGGAACTTGTTGATAAGGTGGATTTCATTGATTGATTCTTCAAATATTGAACCAGTGTTGCATACCTAGAATAAAACCGGCTTGGTCACGGTAATTATTCCTCTTAGCCAAATTCAATTTTCAAATATTTTTTGTGAGGAGTTTTGCATCTTTGTTTGCTGGAGGCTTTTTTTTTTTCCTTCTGTCTTTGGTTTTGGTATTAGGGTAACACTAGCCTCATAAAGTGACTTGGGAAGTGATTCTTTCTCTTCATTTTTCTGGCAGAGATTGTGTAAATTTAGAGTCAATTCCTCTTTAAGTATTTGTGGAATTCTGTAAACTGTCTGGGCCTGGAGACTTCTTTGCAAGAGCGTTTTAATTGCAAACTCAATTTCTTTAATTGTTATAGGACTATTCGAATTGCCTATTTCATCTTGGCTGAATTTTAGTAGTTTGTGGTTTGCAAGGAATTTGTCCATTTCTCAGTTTCCAATTTATATATGTAGAATTGTTTATAGCATTCCCTTATTCTTTTATATTATCCTTATTATGGTTGCAGGATCTGTAGTGACATTGCTTTATTCCATTCTTGATATTGGAATTTTGTCATCTTTTTAAGGCAAGGTTTGTCAATTTTACTGATACTTTAAAAGAGCCAGCATTTTTGAGTTTTCTCCATTGCCGTTTTTTTTCAATTTTAGTAATTTCTGCTCCTTTTACTTCCATCTACTTGCATAGGGTTTATTTTGCTCTTTGTCTAATTTCTTAGGGTAGGAAATATTACTTACTTGAGTGTTCCTAATGTAAAGATTTATGTTATAAATCTACCTGTGCACTGCTTTAGCTGACTCCTATATAATTTGATATATTGTATTTTCATTACCATTGAGCTGTATGTATTTCTATTTTCTTTGAGAATTCCTCTTTGACCCAGCGGTTATTTGGAAGTGTGTAATTTAATTTTCAATCTTTAGAGATTTTTCAGTTGTCCTTCTATTATTGACTTCTAGTTTGATTCCACTGTGCTTGGAGAATATACTCTGTATGGCTTTGGAGTCTGTTGATTGTTTTTTCTCATTTGTGTTGTGGTTTTTTTTTCTTGGTTTTTGGTATAAGTTTTTTAAAATTGCGTTCTGGATTTTTTTTTTTTGATGTTGCCATAAACTGAATGCTTGTGTCCCATGAAAATTCATATATTGAAACTGAATCCCCAATGTGATATATTTGGATGTGGGGCCTTTGAGAGGTAATTGGGTCATGAGAGCAGAACACTCCTGAACAGCATATACGCCCTTATAAAAGAGAGCCCAGCGAGATCACTCACTCCTTTTTCCACATGAAGATACAGCAGAAAGACCGCCTTCTGTGAGCCAGGTAAGCGGACTCTCACCAGAGACCGGATCTGCCGGCATCCTTGATCTTAGACTTCACAGCCTCCAGAACTGTCAAAAATTTTTTTTCTGTTGTTTATAAGCCACCTAATCTGTTGTGTTGTTATAGCAGTCTAAAAGGTGTATTTTGAGACTGTGGATCATATTTAATAATCTTTCAGCAGGGAAATCTGTTAAGGTATAGTGCAAGACCCCGGTGGGAAAGTGGGTTCACCTTCCCTCTGGTCCTCACCAACACCTTTCCAGCAAAAGTGGGATTCTGCCTCATACAGCCTCATTAGATAGGTAGAGTCGAAGTTGAGCTCACTCCTTGGCCTCGCGGACCCCTTCATAGAGAAAATGGACACCAACTTGTAATGCCCCGTTCCTTCTTCGTGGGTGTGTAAGGTCAGCTCCACACTGGGCTCACTGACACTGAGGGCAGGGAAGTAAAGTAAACCCCACCTTGCAATACCTCTATGCCTTGTTGATGCCGATTGGGTGTGGGCACTCAGTTCC
>NW_006431388.1:292415-299708 GCF_000325575.1 Pteropus alecto | reverse complement strand
TACTAACACTGCCTCATACCACATTGTTCAGTCTGTTTGTTGGGTGTGGATGTGCCCCACTGCCACCAGCAGTAGGAGGAACCATAGTGCCTACTGTACTCATCCCACCTTGTTCAGTCTTGTTGTTGGCAATTGAGGGTGGAGGTTCACCTGTCTGCTGGATCCTGCTGACATCTGGGACAGGCAGGAGGGAAGATTTGCTCTGACTCACAGCTTCATAGTCTCATTGCTGCTAGTTGGGAGTTGAGGCCCAGTTTGCTTAATCTTGCTAATAATCGCACCTGATTTTCCTGGATCGGGGATGAAGATCACCTCCCTGCCCAGTCCCACCTGCACTGATGAGGCTGGGTAATCAGCCCATCACCTGTTTCTGCTAAGCATGAGATGGAGGATCAGATCTCTACTTGATTCCACCAACAGTCCTCCACCAGGGGAACCGGAACACTTCTGGCTGTTGCTGTGGGTTTGGGGAGAAATCAGCTTCCTGCTCAGGCCAGCTGAAACCAGAGAGGGGGTGTGTTTTGTCATCAGAACGCTTATCCTCAAGAGAACCTTTAATGTTGCCTGGAAGAAATTTCACCTCCGTATTCCACTTTACTGTTTCTCTTAGTGAAGCAGGTAGATCTAATCAGAAGACAACTTCCACGAGCCCCCAATATCATTATCTAACAACTTACATCTGGGACCATATACTTGATCATCTCTCTCATTACGGTAGTTGAATCTTTGTACTGTACTAAGTCCCATCTCTCTAACCTAGTTGAGAACATCCAGAAATTCTTCTCTTGAATCATCTTTCTCATTATTACATCTTTCCCATCAGGATAAAACCTGCTATCACATCTGTCATGTTTACAAAACTGTCCCTGAGACCTTATATCCTCCTCTAGCTGTTCCTACATTGCTCTGTTCCCACCCCATTATAGTAAAACTCCTTGAAATATTTGCTATCCCCAATTTCTCTTCTCTCTTAACCCCACCTCCAGTAATGTTACCACTTGAAATTGCTCCTGTTATGGGGACCAATAGTACATCTCTCTCTATTCATAATTCTCATTATGAAAGTTTTTTTTAACTTGTAGGAAAACACAAAGAATAACATAACAAATGTACATGTGACCAAACTCATAATGAACGAATCTTAACATTTGCAATTTTTGCTTTGGGTTTTTATTAATAAAGTAGATATTCAGTGGAAACCTACTTTATTACTTTTCCTGATCTCTTCTATTTCTCTCCTGATTTAACCACTCTCCTGAAGTTAATATGTCCTTATCCATGTTTTATTCATGTATTTTATAAGTATTTATACATAGAGCGAGTACTATATTTTATCTCAAATTTACATAAATATCTTACTATGTATTCTCAATTTCAGATTTCTGCTAAAACGTTAAATTACTGAAATTTGCCTATAATTCTTCGTTCTTTTATTATACTTATTGATTTTGTATGGAGGTTGAATTGGCTTCATAAAATAAGTCAGGCAGCTCTTCATAATCCCTACCCTTAAACTCTATCCTATGCACATTATTTATGTCTTTAAAATGTTCATTAAAAATAACCTGGTGCTTTATTGGGGGTAGATTTTTGAATACCAGTTTCAAAATGATTATAGGTCTCACTGGTTTTCTATTTCTCCTTGAGTCGGTGTTAGAAATTCATCTGTATTTAGAAAACAGCCTTTTCTCTTGCTGGTCTTTCCTACATGTCTTCTTGTTATGACAAACTATCAGTGCTGCTTCTGAGTACCCTTTACCCAAGCTACTTTTTCTCTTCCCACTTTCCTCCTACGTTCTCATCACCGAAGGTATTTTTAGCTTTGTTATTACATTTAATCTAAAAAAGCAGCCTTTGTTTATTTGAAATCTGTACTTATTACTTATAGGAATTATTTCAGTTAAATTTTTATTGGGCTCATCACTGGTTAATAGAAAAGTTTTCCTATCAGACATAACGTGGCTAGAGTTTCTGGTTTAATAGTGAATGATATTTGTACTTAAGTTAATTTCTGATGTATAAAGAAATGTGTATATGGGTAAAGGGAATAATATTGGTAATTAAAACAAAACGATGTACATGTATACATAATCAATAAATGCAGAAATTTTCAGCATCACTATCAATTCATGTAATATAGATTACAATATAATCAAATTATCCTTTCAGTGTGGAACTGGAGAAAGTAAATACATTATGAAAACCTAGTTAAACAGTCAGATATTTATTGCAATATACATTCATACAACCATTTCAAAAGGCAATTTATATTTACTAAAACATTTGTTCCAGAAATGTACTTTCCACAGTGTAAGAATAATTGAAAAGGTAGACTAAATAGCTGTATGCTGTTTATACAATAAAAACCTGAACAAAAGTTAAATAAAGCACAATATTGTTTTAAAATCACGACATACCATTCCAGAATTATCTAGAACTGTTAAATTATTCATTAAGGTTATATAGAAAAACAGGAAAGTGTTCATGAAATAAGTTATGAAGATATTTATATTTTTATATTATCTTGCAACTATGTAAAATATAGTTTATGGGTGAAAACTAGATATAAGCCCAAGGAAACAAAAATTGGGGAGAAGAAATTATAAGTACTTCAGGGATAAATTACCAGTTTACTTAATATTAAGGATTGCCTTAATTAAGTTTGGAATATTAGCCTATTGAGAATTTAGGTTTTGATTCAGTCTTTCTTGAGTCTCTAAGAGGTTTAACTTTCAGTAAAACCTCAGTTTCTATTTTTAAATAATTCTATACTTATAGGAAAACGTATTTCTGTACTCTCTTCAGTTAGGACAATCTGTCAGTGTGTTCTTTAGCCAGTAACATACTGCCTTAATTACTTCAGCTTTGTAATACATTTTAATATCTAGTGGGGTTGATATGCACAATCACCCTCTTTTATCAGAATTTCGCTGGATGATCTCTACTGTTTGTTTTCCACATAAATTTTACTCATTTTGACAAGTTCCCAAATAGTTTACATTTCAAGTGCTATTGCATAAAACATAGTTTAATTTGAAAGAGTTGGCATCATTACTATGCTGTATCTTTCTAGCCAAAAGCAAAATGTGCTTATTTGTGTCATCTTTTATGTCCCTTACCTAAATTTTATGGCTTCCTTCATATTGTATTTACGCAGTTCAGATTGAGCTTACTGCTGTGTTTCACATTTTATGGCTGTTGAACATTGTAAGTTTCTTTGTTTTTAAGCTGTTTATCCCTTATCTATGGAAAAACTACTGATTTCCATGTTTTGGCTAAGAAGCCAGTCACCTCAATGAAAACTTTTAGTAGCTTTTCAATATATTCTTTGGGTTTGCTGAAAGACAAACTCTCTCATCTGCAAGTGATATTAATTTGGATTTCTTAATTTCTAATTTTTCATACTTTAATCAGTCTTCAATTCTATGATCTCAGTAAAATCCTGTTGATCGTTGAAGTTACTGAATTGTAAAACACATGTTACCAATGTCACCACAGAGTGGCCATTAATTAAGCAGGCCATATGGTGTGCTAGAGTAGGCCAGCCAGGCCTCGGTTTACGGCCAGAGATTTCTGAAACCCTGTACTGCACAGAAACTCTAAAATGAATCTCATTTTCATTGTTCAATAGAGATGAAAAGTACACTGAATATATCAAATTACCGCTTTAAGTCTTATTTTAAATATGGTAAAAACAGAAATTTAGTGAAATACTATGTGTAGTAAAACTTGGTTATGACACTAAAAGCACAGGTAACAAAAGGAAAAACAGACAAGTGGGATTACATTAAACCTAAAAACTTCTCAGCGTAGGAAAAAATCAAGTGTGAAAAGGCAACTTACAGAATAGGGTAAAATATTTGCAAATCATATCCTATAAGGGGTTAATATCTAGAATGTAGAAAGAATTCCAATAACTCAATAACAACCCGATTTAAAAATGGGCAAAGGACTTAAATAGACATCTTCTCCAAAGAAGATATCCAAATGGTCAACAAGCACATGAAACTATGTTCAGCATCACAAAACTTATAAATCAAAACCGCAATGAGATGTCGCCTCACCCACATTGGGATGGCTACAATCCAAGAAAAAAGTGTTGGTAAGGACCTGGAGAAACTGGAATTCTGTTGGTGGGATTGTAAAATGGTGTAGTCTATGGGAAACAGTATGGAGACTCCTCAATTTAAAATAAAACTATCATATCCCACGATCTCTTTTTCTCCAAAAATCAGGAACTTGAAGAGATATTAGCATTCCTATGTTCATTACAGTACTCGTCACAATAACTGAGATGTGAAAACAACCTAAATGTCCATGGATGGATGAAGAAAATGTGGTATATACAAACATTGAGCTATTACTCATCTTTAAAGAAAGAAATCTTGTCACACACCAAAACATGGAAGAACATTCAGAACATTATGCTAAGTGAAATGAGCCAATCATAAAACAATAAACACTGTATGAATCTACTTATATGAGGTTTCTAAGGTAGTCAATTTATAGAAAAGAATAGAATGATGGTTGCCAAGGGGTGGGGGAGGGGTATAAATGGGAAATTGTTGTACAGTGGGTATAGTGTCAATAATGCAATGAGAAAGTTCTCCATCTGGTGTACAATAATACCTATATAGTCAATTTTAAGTGTACAGTACAGAAATAAGTGAGAACAATTTATCACTTTAATTATAAACTTGTTATGTTTTTATCATAATAAAAAATGTAGTGAAAGAAATCATTGTTAAAGAGTAATGGAAGCTTTGCCCTATATCACTCAACTACTCCGAAATCTTTGATGGGCTCCGTTTTTGCTTCCTTAACCAATGGTCAAATGGACAGGTGGAGCCCATGAGGAAAGAAGCTAGCCAACTGCACTGGCAAGAAGAAAGTAAGGATGCGTTTTAAACATTTTTTCACTATGATAAAAGAAAAACACCTTCAAGCATCATTAAATACAATGAACCACCTCCTTTAGAAATGATCTCTTAGCTAAAGTGATATCACACCCCAGCTTTTTCTCTAACTTTATTAACCTTTTATCCATCTCTTTTGCTGACTTTTTTCCCCTCACTATTAAAGTGCTCCAGGGCTATGTCTTACACCCTCTTCATACTTTGTTCTCTGTATCCTTAAGTAATAGGTTCCTCTCTAGCTTCAGATACCATATGTATGCTAATGATGCCCAAAGTTATCTATGTCCTTTATCTTTTCACCGAGTTTCAGATTCAAATCCACATAGCTTCTGAAAGGTCTCTACTTGGACATCTATTTCTCAAACTCATCTTCTGTCAAATTTCCTCTATCTTCATTGTTACTGCACTAGTTCAAGCTGTAATGGTTTCAAATTTAGACAAATGCACCCATGCCTATGGTGGACCATCATTAACTATTTTAATATTATTTCATTTTTACCACTCTATCGGTAGCCACATCCTCATCATTATTCTCTGCCACTGCAATCCATTTGTTCTCTTCATAGTAATTGTTTATTCTTTCTTAGTGGGCTGTAAGTTTTTTTTGTGGGCAGAAACCACATGTCTTTCTCAGTATTATAGCCTCAACACATAGTATTGTGCCTGGGTCACGGTAGGTCTTAACTAAACAGTTGATTAAAACAAATATTTGAGCTCTTAGAATATTACAGCAACTGTGGGAGGCACTTTATATGTTATCTTATTTAATCTTCACCGCAATGCTAGAAGTAGTTATTTTCTTTCTATTTTTACAAATGAGTGAACTGAACTTAATGTCATGCCCATGGCCATACAGCTATAAAATGTAATTTTGGAACTAGGACTTTTTTCTGTCTGGTTACAAACAGGTCGTTTAGAATGCACCACACTAGTATAAGATAAAACACTTGAAGTAGAAAACAAGGGTTTTGGTTTGGCAGCTACCATTAGACTACTCGTGTGATCTTGGGCAAGATTTATAATCTTTTGTGGCTTTCATTCTCTCAAGTTCTATCTTATGAATTTGTGAACAATTATAAAGTAGTCAAATTTCATATAAAGTATAACATTCAGTCTTATATCTTCCAGAATTTCTCCAAATGTTATTTATAATCAAGGAAAAATGTCCTCTCAGCTTTATTTCATGATTTACTCAGTAGTGACATTGAAGACTGCCTCACATGATGCATATACCAGGAAAGAGCACCTGAATCAATTTGTTCTCATGGCCCATGATCATTTTAGCCTCAGTTCACTAGTCATAAGAAAATACTCGCTGAATCTTTTCTTATAAAATTTCTCCCCAAGTACTACTAAGAAAAGTCACTAAAAAGAACAGGATGATCGATGCCTTCTCTACATGTGACGCTTCTTTCAGTGAGAGGAAATTGGACATTAGATGGACGTTAGATGGTTTTTTAGTCCTGTCAGTACTCGTCTTTGGAAGTTCAGAACTTCATCTTGCATATATAAAAAATATTAGTTTCTTTTTCCCCAAAAGATGCAAAATTTTCATCAGGATACCCAGGTCAAAAGGATTTCTACCCTATTACACCATGAAGCCTATCAGTTGACTCCCCTACCCCACCATCCCCCACGCAGAGCTTCTAATCCACATTTTAGTACTTCACCTTTAAATATGAACTGTCAGTAAACACTGAGGAAAGCATTTAACCTAAAAGACAAGATGATAGTTAAAACAGTAGGGACTCAGGAGATAATGTATAAAGCAGAAGGAGTTAGAGATGAAGAAAATAGTGATGAAACAAAAGCCTATTCAAAGTGTAAGAGCTATTTGAAATCTTAAAAAGTAGCAAAATCAAGTTTGGTACATGAAAGGTTGAGATATAAAAGTGAGAGAATCTCTCTGAAAGACAAAAAAAAAAAAGAAGATTCCATAAATTTAGAGATGAAAAATAAAGAAAATTTAAGAAACTTGGAGAATCAGTTCAAGAAGTCTAATATCAACCAATGGGAGAAAACAGGGGTAGCGGAGAGAGAATCCCATAAGTTTTTAGAGATAAAACTTTAAAATAGATCAGGTTATATACAAAGGAATGGGAATCAGAATGATCAGAATTTTATTTTTATTTTTACTTTTTAATTACAATTGACATTCAGAATTCTTAAACTGGAACCTAAAGACAGTGAAGAAAAGAGGGACACTTTTTTCCAATTCATAATTCCACATACAGCCAAACTATTCACCAAATATGATGGCACAGTATAGATATTTTAGACATTCAGTATATCAAAACCCATCTTTCTCTCAAACGTCCTTTCTCAGGAAGCTACTGAAGGATGTTCTACACTAAAAGAAAGACTTAAAGCACTAATG
>NW_006431388.1:284372-292326 GCF_000325575.1 Pteropus alecto | reverse complement strand
CTAACCAGTCCCGATTAAAGCCAGCTAACTGGGGTAACTAAGTGTCACTGAAGGGGAAAAATGGAACTCACAGGTTATGTGTTTGTAATGAAAGTTTAATTTTGTAATAATGAAAAAATATATAAGTAATATAAGATGTCCTTATAAACAAATATTTGATCATGTTATTT
This sequence comes from Pteropus alecto, assembly GCF_000325575.1. Classification (NCBI taxonomy): domain Eukaryota; kingdom Metazoa; phylum Chordata; class Mammalia; order Chiroptera; family Pteropodidae; genus Pteropus; species Pteropus alecto. The sequence continues at coordinate 292,156 of NW_006431388.1, read as the reverse complement.
ATTAAAGATGGAGACTGTTCTTATTAAATGAACAGGCACATTTCAAGGCCTTTATTTTCTTTACATATTGCTGTTTTACCTTCCAAAATGCTATACTACTTTAAACTCTTATCAGCAGTATTTTGAAATTAAATGCTTTATTAGTAATGTTATAATAGATTGTCAGATTTGAATGTTACACTATTGATCTGACATTCTACAGGGTCATTTTTTGCTCCGACTTTAGATGCCAATTTTTATTCCCACATTTCTCTTTGGCTTACTCACTCTTCTGATGTCTTTATTATTCTTTAATACTTTGTACATTGAAGTAAGCGACCTTTCCACCTTAGTCTCTTACGATTTTATTTTATGATTGGTTATCTAAGTTTCCTCTTGATTTTAAATGATTGTACAAAGCAGATGATTTCTAAACTTTATTAATTAGACTCAATATGTCATAAGCGTAGGTGTGTTTTATTTATCCCCTGACCATGAAATCTTTTTGAAGGCTCCATATAATTTCTTTCTGTTTCATTAATTTTTAAATAATGAGTTTCATTCACATTTGTATTTTTCCATTAAACAATATAGACTATTTATTTTTGATTACCCCCATGTTCTCCTTGGGTGCTCTTAGCATCCTTTCTCTTTGGTATTACATTGGAGTTTTGCTTGAAATACTAAGCCACTTGCCATTATTTCTGAAGTCTGGTATGCTTTAATAGTGTGATACTTCTGGACTGAGAAGTATCTTATTTCTCTCTAGTGCCCAGTTAGCTGATTCTACAAAGGGAAAATAATATCTGGATACTTTGAAATAGTCTATAATACTTTCCTTGAAGAAAGCCAGGAAAGACAAACTACAACATACCAATTGCTCTTCCAGGGTTTGTTCAATGTCAACACATTCGCAGGACAAATTTTTAACTTGAGAATGCTGTGAGACTTGTCCTATATGTTCTGCTCTCTACTTCACTGCATTCCAAAAGCATTAAAAAAGAGAGAGAGATGTTAATAATCATAATGGAGGCTAGGAGAAAGAAAGCCTTATGCCTCCTCAGAAAGCACTTCTGATATTATAAACCAGAGAGTTGCCTACTTTATTGTATGCAAAATGCCCAAGTCAATGGCATGTATATTCTTCCTATGTTTTTCTCTGTTGTCCTGAAATTATGTATTAGCCTGCCATGTCTATTTTATCTTTGGATTTCTTTTTAAGATGTTAAGACCTGAATTAATATTCTTGATTTGCATTTCTAATGCAATTATACATATATTTATGTGTTTCTATAAATATTTCACATGAGCATCGGGGACCTGCCTGTCATCTTTATATGAAAGTCAAAGGAAATTATTTTACAGTCAACACACAATGCATGAAGTCATTGCAAATATCACCACCTTTATAAAATGTCTTCTGGACCAGAAGCAGAAGAAAAAAGTTTATGGCTATAGCCTTATCTATGATCTTAGGCTAGCTAAAGAAATTTTTGTAGAACTTGGAAAAAGGAAAGACAAGCTTTCTTGGGTCCCAGCCAAGACCTATCATAGGTGGTGCGAGTTCTGGGCTATCGTGTCTCCTTTTCTATCGATATAGATCTATCAGGATTTTACAACTTATAGCCATTAATCAGTCAAGTTATATTTTTTATTCCCATTCTTTTGATAAAGAATCTACCCACCAAAAAACAATGTAGAGTCCGTAGGTAAAATGATTCTCAGGCCATCTCAAAATGAAGGCCTGGTTTGTCTGAAAGTTTCGTCTTTCAGAGTAAACTGAAAAACTGACCTTATAAAATTTGGTTTGTAAAATTTTTAGATTTTTATGATTGCAAAAACTATTATATAGAAGATTGGATGACCTGCCTGTACAAAAGAAATAGCTTCCTCGGTGTCATTGTATTTTCATCACAGGAGAAACTTTCTGCTCCAGGCAGACCTCAGATTGTCCTGTTTGCCTTGAGAACATTTACTCTCTATTGTAGAGGGTTGAAATATTTCCTTAGTTCCTGATTTTGAAGTTCTCCTTATTTTTAAGTAGCATCATTCTCTGTCATAGTGTATATGGATTCTCAACTTTGGAAACTAAAATATGTTTAGTTGTTCTGCCCACTAACTATATTTTAGAGACAGCTTTTTATTTTTAAAATGGTATAAACCAAATGCTAGGTTTCATTCAGGATATTCCAGTAAAGAAATACACGCTTGGCTTAAAGTTATTGTTGTACTCTTTTACATTATCGTTTCATAAATCCTGTCTACTAAAGGAGGCACACACTGTGAATATTTTCAAAATCTACATAGGGACAACTAATGTACTTTCTCAAACTTGACCAAGTACTTTAGGATAGAAGGAGATTGTCACTCATGAAACTGCAAATGTCAGCACCAGGAAATATCTTGCACCAGTACGTACAAAGTATTCAGTGGCATATAATCCACAAGTGAGCGTTATTGTACTCTAAGTGCCAGGATTTCAGTGATGCTGCCAGTTTCTCCAGGCCTTAGAGCTATGGAAATAATGTTTTTTTTACAGCTAGTTAGTACATGTGGCTATTTTTCAATAACAGTTGGCATTCAATAGCACATTAGTTTCAGGCGTACAGCATAGTAGTTGGACATTTATATAACTTAAAAGTAGTCACCCTGATAAATCTAGTACCCATATGACACCATGCATAGTAATTACAATATTATTGACTATATTCCCTAAGCTGTACTTTACATCCCCGTGACTGTTTTATAACTGGCAATTTGGACTTGTAAGTCCTTTCACCTTTTACAGCCAGCCCCCCAAATCCCCTCCTGTCTGGCAACCATCAGCTTGTTTCCTGCATCTGAATCTGTTTCTGTTTTGTTTGTTCACTTATTCTATTGTTTAGATTCCACACATAAGTGAGATCATTTAGTATTTCTTTTTCTGTCTGACTTACTTCACTGGCATAATACCCCTAGGTCCAGCCATGTCATCACAAATAGTAAGATTTTATTTTTATAGCTGAGTAATATTCCATTGTGTGTATGTGTGTATATATATACATATGCATATATATGTGTATATATATATATGTATATACACCATCTCTATTCCTTCATCCATCGATGGACACAAGTTGCTACCATATCTAGACTATTGTAAATGGTGCTACAGCGAACATTGGGGTGCATGTATTTTTTTTGAAATACTGTTTCGGATTTCTTCACATAAATAACCAGAAATAGAATTGCTAGGTCAAAAGGAAGATCCATTTTTAATTTTTTGAGAAACCTCCAGTTTTCTATAGTGGCTGTACCAATTTGCAGTCCCACCAACCATGTATAAGGGCTCCCTTTTCTCTGCATCCTCGCCAACATTTATTGTTCTTTGATTTATTGATGATAGCCATTCTGACAGGTGTCAGGTGATATCTCACTGTGGTTTTAATCTGCATTTTTCTGATGATTAGTGATGTTGAGCATCTTTTTGTTTGTCTGTTGGCCATCTGTATGTCCTCTTTGGAGAAATGTCTATTCAGGTCTTCTGCCCATTTGTTAATTAGATTGGACATTTTTTGGTGTTGAGTTGTATGAGTTCTTTATAAATTTTGGATATTAACCCCTTATCAGATACATCATTGGAGAATATCATCTCCCATTTAGTAGGTTCTTTTCTCTATATATTTCAATGAACACAGTAACTATAATTATTACTCTTGACTAGTAGAATATTTTCACGTGTATATGATATGTATCATATATATTCTATATAGGATATATACTTAGTATTATCTATCACCTATCATCTATTATAGATATAGATCAAATCTATGATTTTGAAGAATAATTAAATTCTAATAGCAAAGTTCTACAGTATTTACTATTACCTGGCACTATTCTAGGTAGTTCACAAACACTAACTCAATCTTTATAATAACCCCATATGGTAGAGGCTATTTTTATCCTTTTTACATACAAATGAGAAAATTGAGGCAGAGTAAGAAATTAAGCATTAAGGTAAGATTTGAACCCAGGCAATCTGGCTTGAGTTTGTGCTTTATGACAATTTGCTGCCTCGCAAAATCAAAGCTGAGACCCACTGACATAAATTATCATTGAATTCTTCTATCACTATGAATTATAATATGAATTATAATTAAACAAATCAGATTCATATTTTGTGCTACATATTTTATAGTCCACATATTTTTTACTAAAACCCATAAAATATGATAGGTATTATGTATTTTATAAATAAGAATATAGAGGGTCTGAACTTAGAAAACCATGAACCATAACATTGACTCCAGAGCACCCAGGATATTAGACACTAGACGGAGATATGATCTACTAAAGAGGAATCAAGAAAGAAGACCTATTTCATTATCCTTTTTTAAAATTCTTGCTTCTGATATCAACATATTAACATATCCCCTATTGGGATTTTAATGTGTTGCTATCAAAAGCATCACATAGATTTATACAGCAACTTAGTTTACAGAATGCTTTCATTTCACATTTTTTTAACTTCATAACCTTATTTCAATAGGAAAAATATGTCTTTTTTCAGGTGAAAGCAACTGCTTTAGGATTTGAACCTAGGGTCGGACTTTTTTCACTTGTCATATCCTTCCCATAATAATTGGCTGCCTCTTTATTCACAGCTTTTCTTCACCTCTTCTCTCATGGAATGGAATGATGTAGCCCTACTTACTTTGGTTGTTAATATTTATATACTCTTGCAGGAGATATACTTGAATTTCTGATTATTCTCTCTCTCTCTCTCTCTTAGATATATATATATATAGATAGATAGATAGATAGATAGATACACATGTGTATATATGTACGTACATATGCATGTATACATACATATGTAGATATGTACATGTACACATACATATATATAAAATTTTTAAGCATTTGACCAGCTACTTCAGTTGTTTCTGAGTCTATAAATTACCTTTGTTCCTTCTCTCCAAATTGCTCTAGATTTAAAAAATTGCTGCATGCAAAATTGTAGATATATCTATAGAACTATAAAATTTCAACTAGACTCTCATCTGTACATCATCTTCTTGAATCATCATGACCTTTTTATTAGAGTATATGCTCTCACTAAAATTAGGTTGGAAATGATGCCTATTGTTCTCAGGAATTTTTACATCACTTCAAAAAACAGAAAGTATAGTTGCTGTCACGATGTGCTTCCAACCTTAGTTAATTAACATGTAATCTGTGAGGAATGATTATACATATCTTGAAATGTAATGCAAAAGGACTTCAAGAAAATGCCAGGATTTCAAAAGGTCACTTATTGCCTGCAATTTAGGCAAGGGCCAAAGTGGATTTTAATCTAACTTCCAAGAGCTTTCTTGAAAAGGAACTCAGAAACTTTAGGTATACATATGATTTAGACATAAATTCTCAATGAAATATTCTCAATTGGGTATAAATCATGAGAAAGTGCTTAACCTTTAGATTGAAGACTAATAAATCAGAGCATTTAATTTCTGCATTTTTAGTTACTGTTAGAATGAAATACTCTGACAGATACCAGCTTTGCTTTGCTTTCCATTTTTGCTATTGTATATGAGAGATGATTAACCCTTCCATACTATTTTCTTTTTTGTCTTTGTTTTTCAATTTTTTCATCAAATACTTCTAATAATTGATGGTATTGAGGTTCTTGGATCAAGGTAATTCAAACTAATTTATTGTGGATGCATTTATTACCATTGTATAATATGTGCTTCAGATACCCTGCCATCTTATACCCATCCCAGGAGATCCAGAATTATATTAAATGATTCTCCTACTTTATTCTGGATATATAATGTATACATTTAAGATAAATGAAAGGAATACTGAATTTTTAGTATACTCATCCTGTCTCTTTGAGCCCCAGTTTTCCTAGCTGAAAAGTGGGCATTTCTTATGTGTATCACTGGATTTTTATAAGAAAATAAGTACCAAAAATAACTCTAAAGTCCTATGAAAATGTGATGTCATTTTTAAAAATTGAAATGGCAATTAAACATCTTTAATGCCTTAATATCAAAACTTCATTTATTTTTAAAATTTTATTTTATTAGTTCAACTACACAGTACATTGATTAGACTATATAGTTTATAAAACGATCCCCCTGATTGCTCTTTCTCTCTGGCCCTCCACCTAGTCATTACATTACTGCTGACTGCATCCCCTATGCCGTGCTCCCCATCCCCGTGACCATCTATCAACTACTGATTTGTACTTCTTTAATCCATCACCCCGTTCTCCCAGCCACCAATTTCATCCCCTCTGTCATCAAATTGTCTATTTGTGAGTCAGTTTTTGATTAATTTGTTCTTTTTGTTCATTAGATTCCACATATAAGTGAAATCATATGGTATTTATCTTTCTCTGTCTGACTTATTTCACTCAGCATAATAACCTCGAGGTCCATCCATGTCATTGCAAATGGTAGGATTTCATTTTTTTAACAGCTGAGTAATATTCCATTGTATATATGAAGCATAACTTCTTTATCCAATCATCTGTTGATGGGCATTTAGGTTGCTTCCATATCATGGCTATTGTAAATCGTGCTGCCGTGAACATAGGGATGCATAGATCTTTATGAATTTTTTGGTTTTCTCTGGATAAATACCAAAAGTACAATTGCTGCGTCAAAAGATATATCCATTTTTTTTGAGGCACCTCCATACTTTTCCATAGTGACTGTAGCAATTTGCAGTCCCACCAACAATGTATGAGGGTTCCCTTTTCTCCACATTCTCACCAACACTTTCTTTTTGATTTATTAATGAGAGCCATTCTGACAAAGTATGAGGTGATATCTCATTGTGGTTTTAATTTACATTTCTCTGATGAGTGGCCTTGAGCATCTTTTCATATGTCTATTGGCCATCTGTATTTCCTCTTTGGAGAAATATCCATTCAGGTCTTCTGCCCGTTTTTTAATTTGTCTTTTTGTTTTGTTGATCATTTCCTTTGCTGTACAAAAACTTTTTAGTTTGATGTAGTCCCATTTTTTTTTTGTTTCCCTTGCCCAAGGAGATATATCAGAAAAGAAATTACTGTTAGCAATATCAGAGAGTTTACTGCCTGTTTTCTTCTAGAAATTTTATGGTTTGGGGTCTTACATTTAATTCTTTAATACACTTTGAGTCTATTCTTATATATTGTATGAGTAAGTAGTCTAGTGTCATAATTTGCATGTGTCAGTCCAATTTTCCCAACACCATTTACTGAAGAGACTGTCTTTACCCCATTTTATATTCTTACCTCCTTTGTCATATATTAAGTGAGCGTATAGGTGTGGATTTATCTTTGGGCTTTCTATTCTGTTCCACTGATTAATTTTTCTGTTTTTATGCCAGTATCATGTTGTTTTGATTACTGTAGCCTTGTAGTATAGTTTGATATCAGGTAGTGTGATACCTCCAACTTTATTCTTCTTTCTCAAGATTGCCATAGCTATTTGGGGTCTTTTATGGTTCCATATAAATTTTAGGATTATTTGAAAAATGCCTTTGGTATTTTGATAGGGATTGCATTGAATCTATAGATTGCTTTGGGTAGTACAGCCATTTTAATGATGTTGATTCTTTCCTACACATGAACATGGTACATGCTTCCATTTCTTGGTATGTTCTTCAATTTCTTTTTTTAATGACTTATAATTTTCTGAGAATAGGTCTTTTACCTCCTTGGTTAATTTAATTCCCAGGTATTTTATTATTTTTGATGCAATTGTAAATGGAATTGTTTTCTTAATTTCTCTTTCTGAAAGTTCATCATTGGTGTATAAAAATGCCAC
>NW_006431388.1:280056-283040 GCF_000325575.1 Pteropus alecto | reverse complement strand
ATGTGGTCTATCCTTGAAAATGTTCCATGTGCACACGTGAAGAAGGTATATTTTGCTGCTTTGGGGTAAAATGCTCTGAAAATATTAAGTCCATCTGTTCTAGTGTATCTTTTAGGCCCATTGTTTCCTTGATTCTTTGCCTGAAAGATCTGTCCATTGCTGTCAATGGGGTGTTAACGTCTCCTACTATGAGTGTATTACTGTTGATCTCTCCTTTTAGGTCAGTCAATAATTGCTTTATATACATAGACGCTCCTATGTTGGGTATGTATATGTTTACTAGGGTTATGTTCTCTTGATTTATTGCTCCCTTTATTATTATGTAATGCTCTTTTTTATTTCTTATTATAGCCTTTGTTTTAAAGTCTATTTTTTCTGATATAAATAGTGCTACCCCGGCTTTTCTTTCATTTCTGTTTACGTGAAATATCTTTTTCCATCCCTTTACTTTCAGTCTGTGAGTGTCATTTGATCTGAAGTGGGTCTCTTGTAGACAGCGTATGCATGGGTCTTGTTTTCTTATCCATTTGGTTACCCTATGCATTTCGATTGGACCATTTAATCCGTTTACATTTAAAGTGATTACCAATAGGTATATAGTTACCGCCATTTTATTATTCATATTTGTTATTTCTATTTTATTTCTTACCTTTTCTCTGTTTACAGAAGACCCTTTAACATTTCTAGTAATGCTGGCTTGTTGGTGATGAATTCCTTAAGCTTTTTCCTGTGTGGGAAACTCTTTATTTCACCTTCCATTTTAATGAAAAGCCTTGCTGGGTAAAGTATATGTGGTTGTATATTCTTGTTTTTCATAACTTTGAATATTTCTTGCCAGTCCCTTCTGGCCTGCAAGGTTTCCATTGAAAACTTAGCTGACATTCTTATAGGGGAGGAGGGCATGGCAGTTCGCTGTCAATGGGCCACCTGGGGCATTCTGTGGGTAGGGTGGGGCGGGGTTTCAGGGAGACAATGGCAGTGGGATCAGTGCAGCCTAAGTCTTGCTGCAAATTTGGTAACCATTTGCGCTGTCCTGTAGAAGTCCCAGATCAGCTTCTGTCTGGGACGGGCCCACGGTTCCCCGAGATCCACCTAAGTTCATGTTGGCAGTGGTGATCTGTGTGACCCTATCTTGGAAATACGGTGCTCACAGAGCTGGCCGCCTGCTGTGAATGTTTGGCCCTGAAGCGCGCAGGGCGTGGCAGCCATCCAGCAACAATAGTCCTGGGACATCTGCAGGTTGGGTGGGGCAGGACGATCCCCTCAGGCCAGCGCTTCCTAATAGCCCTGTGGGAGGGGTCTGCACAGTCAAGCAGGTGCAATCTGTAGATTGCCCTGTAGGGGGCCGGACTAAGGCACAATGGTGGCTGCCAGTTCAGCCCTGGTTCTGGTGCCACGTAATGCAGACTTTCTCGGTATGGATCCCTTGAGCCTCTACCCACTGCTGGTGTCCCGGGTGAGTGTCTGCAGGTCAGAAAGCCTTTGTGTGGGTCCTTCAAAGGGGCATCTAGGGTTTCAGTCTCCTTCCGTCTCCCCCAGATGGCCAGAATCCCCTCTGGTTTCTACAGTCAGAGTTATTGGAATCTCCTTTCCCCTGGGCTGAGGAACCCCCAAATGGGGCCACGACCGCCCTCTCCTTCAGGGGAGCCTCTGCAGCCTCGCTCTCCCTCCCAGTGATCTTCCACCACTCGCGGTTTCGGGTCCAGCCGATTCGTGACTTTGCCCCTCCCTCTGGCTTCGATGTGGTTCCTTTATATCATCAGACATAGGTGTTAGGATCAGCAGGACTTCAGGTGATTCTCCATGTTGATTACTTTATAATTTGGTTATTTCAATGTGAACTCTGCTTTTACCTAGTCCGCCATCTTCCTCCAGTTTCATGTTTTTAGAATTAGTCTTACAGATTTTTTTTAATTGTAAAATTATAACAGCATAACAATAGTATAAGTATAATCCTACATTTATAAACCCCATTGATATTATTTTAACATCTAGAAGACAGTAGTAAAGTTTCAGCAACTAATCAACTGCTTGTTTAAGTGCTTTATGAGTTCAGTCCTTAGCATCCAAAAGAATTCTGTTCAAACCCTAGCTCTGAGTTTCTCATCTTTGTAACCTTGGGCACGTTACTCTGCCTTCCTTGAACTTCAGCTTTTTCATCTGTAAAATAATAATAGTAGAGTTTTATGTCTTAGTTGAGCTAATTCAATTCTTGGGACATAGTAAGTACTTAACGTTAGTTATTAATTTCCTTTTACATTTAGATTGGGAGGAAAGGTTTGTATTGGAGAGAATGGTGGTTAGGTAAATGGTCCACTACTGTTTCAAGACTCACAGTTCTTTTTCTGTCTGAAAATTAAAAAAAAATTCTTATTGAATAAACAATTATGAGAACTGAGGGAAGACAAGATGAATAACTTCCAAGAATAAAATGTAGTCCTTTAATGTACATTTAATAAATATTAAAAAGCCATTATTCAAAAAATCAGTTAATTCAACAAGTATTTATTAAAGGTCTACTATCACCGTGGATGTCTTTAAACATTGGGGATATAGCAGTAGACAAAACAAGTCCCTGCCTTCAAACCACTTAAATTTTAATGGTGGGACACAATAACCAAATAAACAAGTAAATGTATAGCAAGTAAAATGGTGGTAATTACTAGAGAGAAAAATTACTGGGGTGGGGGTGGAAGCAAGGAAGGAGGTTAAGTAATGCTTGGGGCTTGTGCAAGGGGTCCTTTTTTTATTTTAAATGTACTTAAGTCCATGCCTCACTAAGAAGGTGAAATTTGATCAGAGCCCAGAAGGAAGTGAGGACTCTTATATCTAGGGGAGAGCACTCCAGTTAGAAACAAGTGCCAAGGCTCTGTGTTCAGAATGTCGTTGGAATGTTAGAGGAACAACGAAGTGACTGGTGGCCCCACAGTGGAGTGAGCAAGGGTGCAGGAATCTTAGCAGGTGGAAATAGAGAAACAGCAGGA
>NW_006431388.1:263927-280029 GCF_000325575.1 Pteropus alecto | reverse complement strand
GAAGTGAAGCAGTAGCTGGTGAGTGAAGTTAGGTTGAGAGTTTTTTAATTATCATAGAAGAAATCATCGAGCCATTGCATGCAAATGGGAATGGTCTGGGGAGAGGAAAATATGACGTGGGAGAGAAGGGAAAATTGTGGCAAATGAGGATCTTGAGTAAGCAAGTGAGATGGAATATAGTGTACAAGGAGAAGAAGTATTATGCAAGCAAAGATATTTGAAATACAAAATACCTCTGAGTGGACAGGAAAGAGATCACATCCATCCATTATTTTTTCAGCTCCTCTTGAGGTTGGGGCATATTGACTGCATCCTGAAAGATGAGAATTTAACCTCGGAAAGACTATCCTAGACAAAAAGAACACCACGTTTTGGAGGAAATGTAATCTTTGAAATGTTTCAAGCAAACAGTATGAATGGGAAAGTTGCAGGAGATACACTAGAAGTATAGGCAAGGTCACAACACATAGGGAACTGGACATTTTAGGAAGTTAGAAAAGTACACCCTGCTTGTCTTTCAGCAAAATTCATTACTGAAATATAATAGGTTTCTATCTGTAATATTCTTGGAACTCAGCACATTTTTCTTGTACCATTGTGTGATTTTTATAGCATAGTAAGAGTATGAGCCTTGAGATCGGATAAATATAGTTTTGAGCCCAAGCTCTACCACTTACTAGCTGTGAGAGCTGCAGAGTCTCTATTTCTTCATGTGTAAAATGAGAGAAATAGTTCTAGTAGGACCTGCATCTTAGACTTGTGTGGAATCAATGGGATTATGCAAATAAAGTCTGAGGCAGTGCTTGTCACATAGGAAGTGATAAATAAATAGTTCTTACTATTTCTACATCTGCACTTCAGTAGCAGTAAACACATCAATTGCATACTTAGTTTCAATGCAGACTCCTTAGGTACAGTTATTTCACTGGGAATAACCATTTTTTTGATTAAAAAAGAAGATATTACCACCTAAAGACCAGTAAAGCCACGTCGCTGTTCTGCAATTATGCAAAATGAATGGGACTTAATGTGTCAAGCTATTCATTTAATTCTCAGTTTGTTCATGAGTCATGTACTCTCAGAGTATAGTGTTTTTAACTGGAGTTGTAACCAGATCAATAAAATTGAAGTTTTAAAGAACCTGGGTGGAGGAAAAAGCTTTGTTTTTATCAAAAGTTTCATGAGATGGTAGTCATTGCAGTAACTTTCTAGCTGCATTACTTGGGGGATGTTTGATGTGGTCAATTCTAGTTACCTCCAACACAAATACCAATGATATACACTACTGTGTTACTGAAACCTGTCAATGTTACAAAACTAAATACAGTTAATATGATTTGTATTTTGATAATTCAGACATTAAAATCAAGTACAACTATGATTAATTAACCTGTTAACCTAGGAGATAATTTTTACTTTAGTATTCTGATTTAATAATGAATGACTACAAAGTGTTAATTAGAAATTATTCAAAAATAAGTGCTTTATTTTTACATATTCATATTACTTTTCTTCATCTTAACAGTATTTCATTTACTTTCGTGACTTTGCATCTTAGGATTATAATTTTCTTGTAAATTTTATTTCTTCAGTTTTCATAGAGAAAAACAAGTGTTTTTCTTAATGCTGTAGTATGGTTAAATAACTATTAAAAAGGATTTAAATTTGTCAGTATACTAAAATTTATTTTAAACCAATATAGTATTATGCATATTTCAAAAGCCTACTGAAAAGGAAAGTATCTTTTCATGTATCCTCTGAATAAATGATTAATTTTGTGTTAACTAATTTTATCGATGGTATTGAGCATGGTATAATATTAATTTACAGATGGTACTTAATGTCAGAATAAAATATTTGTTAAATCTAATGCTCAAAATGAAATGCTTTATTCACTTCTAATACTTTGGTGCTCGTATATCATCTCTTTAATAAAGCATTCTAGAATCTTGATAATAAATGATGTCAAGATCATTAGCCTAAGTTTGGTAGAAATTACATTTTCTTCCGGAAAATTAGAATATCGTGTTTCAAACATTTCAAAATATCATTTTCCTTGATTATTCAAATATCACAGTAGTTAGACTATTTCGTGTGTGTTTTACTCCCTTGAGATGTGATTTGATTAGGCCAAGAGATACATTAAGAACAGCTCTGTATCTTATAATCTTTTTACTCATCTTTTCCTTTGTTTTTCAGTACAAGCAACACTTACCTCAATAGAGAATACAGAATTTAAAATAGGAAGTAATGAGTCTCTACTTCTGTCTTTCATGAGAACAAATACCATCAGCTCCAAGCAAAGATATCTTCCTTATTTGGCAAATGAGATTGTCTCTCTAGATTGTGGAGAATGGAGGTTGATGCCTTGCAAATATCACTGTTTAAGGAATGGATGGAGGAAGAACCCACAAATAAGATGTAGAGACATATTAGAAGTAGCGTGGACTGAGGAAACTTGATTTTTATCATCAGTATCAGCAAACTTTTTTCTTTTCTATAAAGGACCAGATAGTAAATACTCTTTGCAGGCCATGTAGTCTCTGCTACAACTATTCAATTCTGCCTTTGTAGTCCAAACACAATCACATACAATACAAAAAAAAAAAAAAGGAAAGGCATGGCTGTGGGAATAAAACTTTACATACAAAAACAGATGAAAGGTGAATTTGGCCCCTGGGCTATAGTTTGCTGACCCCTAAGCTAGAGCAGGAATTTGCAGTGATATTAGAGAAAATGCTAATTGACCCTAAATGTCTCACTTCCTTATTTAGCAGAGAAACCCTCTGATTTTTATTTGGACATGTAGTTGCCCAGAATAAAGACTACATTTCTTAGACTACTTTGAATTTAGGTGTAGACACATCACTACATTCTTGCAAATGGGATGTAAGTACAAATGAACAACTTTCTGGAGATGTCCTTAAATAGAGAAGGCACAGCCTGATTGCCCTACCTTCTTCCTGCTGGCTGAAATGTGGCAAGAGCTGAAGTAGCCACCTTGAATCATGAAGTTGAATTTATGGGCTTAGATTGGCGTAATGACTACTCACCTCTAGACTTCATTTATGAGACAGACAGAAACTTGCTTAAGTCATTTCAATGTTGTTGGTTGGGGCACTTGAAGCTGAACCTAAGCCAAATTAAATCAGGAACTATTCACCATGCCTTTCTAATAATACTTCATATCATGCATTATATAAGCAGAGAGGGTAATAGTTGGCTTGATCCAAGGTTTAGCATGTGTAAAGTAGGCACAGAAGAAGTATAACAAAACAAGAGAATTAAAGAGGATATTTTTGTACATGCCCATGCTGTTCCAAGTCAGAAAAGTTTCCTTACATTATTTGTGTTCTTCACAAGCTTTAACCAGCCTGCTTTTTTGCTTCTCAATTCATTCATTTCTATTTTATCTTATTACTAGCTGACATTTTTCTCACTTCTCTAACTTCCTCTTTCTCTTGTGTATAAGGACATATAAGACCAGTTTTTATTCTATAGGCATCTTCTACAGAATGTCTTCCTGTTAAGGTTTTTCCATGGAATACTGCTTGGCTTTTAATACCCAAATGCCATAGTATATATTTATTTTGCAATTCACTGTTTTGTTTGTTTTCTGGTCACAGTTTTTATAGAAAATTTTGTATTTAGGCCACAAAAATAATACAATATTTTAAACAACTTTTAAACCCAGACATAATTTGTAGAATGTCAGTCACATGTACAAATCTTTAAAACAACACCAAATGTCAATAAAAGGGACATGAGTCATGAAATTCTTTGTGCAAAGATGACACAGGACAAGACAAATATCCCCAAGTTGAGGGAATCCAAGCTCTGCACTGAGAGAAGAGGGTCCTTTGGCAGAGAGTGTAGAAAGAATTCAGCACACATGCCAAAGTTAGAGTTAAAGGGAAAGTTTATTAGAAAAGAGATAAACGCTCCACAGACAGTGTGGTCTCCTCTCAGAGGCAGAGAGTGAGAGGGACCCCAAGTGTTCAGGGAATTCTTTTCATCATTCTTTAGTTCCCATTTCCTTTGATATGGACAGACAGTGAGGAAGGGGAAGAGTCTGTAGCCTGAAAGGCCTGTTGGCAGTTCTCAGCTTTTAATCCGTAGGTTCCCCACAGTTTTAACCATAGAGAATGAATGATTTTGTTTGTGAAGGGCGCCACTTAAAGACTGTTTTTCCTGTTTCCCCTTCACAGGTGTGGGGAATGGGTTGTTAGTAATCCAGCAGAAATCTCTCTTTGTTCTGAAGGTGTCCTCCTGGCCTGGCTGCAAGGCTGATCAGCACATTGCAGTCGTTGAATGTGGCTTGATTAACATTTTAATTCCCTTGCCTCTTCCCTACATTAAAGAGAGGTCCTGTCACCACATACACAGTAGCTATTTGAAACCATTTTAATTGTTCGTGATCAGGAAGTCATGCCTTAAACGTTTTACAGACTACATGATTATAGTTATGTTTTAGCATTTTTAATCACTTTAGAAGTTGGTTAGGAGTTTGCGGTTGATATGAAATACAATATATAGTTTCTGATTTAAAATGATAGAAAATTAGCTCAGTATTTTTGAGCAGAATGATTTTTAAATGGATTACTGATATAAAGTAGGAGATGTCTGTACTTGAAGCTTTTCATAATTAGTGTTCTCTTGAACTCCAATTTAATTTAGAATCTAATCATTGTTAGATTTCCTCATCTTTCCATTTGCAAGCTCACTTGTTATTTCAAAATTTTGTGATTTAAGTTCTAGTTAATCTGGGCCTTACTACTCTTGACCTAGTAGTATTACCTCACCTGATATTATCCTTTGTCTACATAATGTCCATAATACCAGTAGAAATGTGGCAAATTCAGTCAAGCTTTAGTGTGTTCTTGATTATCTGCTAAATAGCTGGTTGACTTTACTTGCTTTTCACCAAAATGGGTGTGTAAAAAAAGAAACCAAATGAATCTAAAATATTGACAATGCTGCCGGTGGAGCTCATTTCTAGTCTGAGGTGTGGTACAGTGCAATCGATAATTTAATTCTTCTGGCCAAGATAGAGATAGAAAAGATGTTGCTTATATGTCTGAGCATATGAAACACCACAGTATTTCTATACAAAATCCTTTTGTCTGAATTACTTGATACAATGCTAGAAACAGACTGCAAATCTCAACTCTGAAGAATAAAACAAGAACTCTTTCTATTCAATTCTCTTTTCTTTGTGCTGGGTATCAAATATCTAATAAACTATAATAAATTTCCTAGGGAGAAAATGGCCCTCAAAGTACTATTTTTGTTTTAGCCCACAAAAAAAAGTCTTTCACTTTGAGTTCGCTCACACTAGGAACAAATGCAAAATAAAAATCCTAGTGTCTTAGGTGACTTTGAAGGCAAAAAGAAAATGCTGGTTCTTAAAAATAATTCACAGAAATTCCAAAGCATAGAATCAGCAATGTAGTGTTTAAAGTTGACCCTGTCCCACTTTTATGAATATGAGACAAGTTATCAGTTTGGGTGCAGAAAGTCCTTGGACCACTAGTTTGGTTCTGTAGCTACTCGGAGACCGTTTTCTTTAAAAACAAAATAGCAATTTCTAAATCCTAGCTCAGTGTGCAGACTACTCTAAAATATGCAAGTTAAATCATTAGAGAAATTCTTACCTGAGAGTCAGGAAATTATTTCAAATTCTCACATGGAAAACTCCGTGCACTTATTGTAGATTTCAATGACATTCTTGTTTTCCCAGGTAGGATTAACAGAATTTCATTTTTGTCTTTAAAGGTATTATTATTATATTATTTTAATATGAAGCTACAGAATTTTTTTTTTATGATTATGACATTTAGGCTTTTCCCAGGGAGTAGAAAAATGTCCATGAAGATTTACATATATTAACTTTCTTCTTTTATTTTTATCCTTGTTACTTGCGAATTCAGTAGTCTCCAAAGGGACTCTTTGGAATAAAGCTGGAATGTTGTTTAAAATGTTAGTCTAAAAAGACCATCGTTTTAAGGTTGGTATTGTAAATTCTCTGCAGAATATCACATTTTATCTTTATGAGGGTTTTTCCTCAGACACTTTCTTTTACATTTTCTTAGGTTTAAGAAATGGTAGGCCAAATCATTGAAAACATTTTGGTCAGATTGGTGGATATCCTGAGAATAAACAAACAGTGTCATGGAAGCACAGCTAATAGTCCCAAGGAGAAGTTTAAGGAAGCCATGCAAATTTCCAATCAAGGAGTCAGCAATATTGATTTTAAAAATGTGCCTTCTCTATTTCAACTTAAGATTTTAACATTATTCTCTACTGACTTGACACAAAAGGTTGGAGCAGAGGCAAGATGCCTAAATGACTCCTAGAATACCTAGGGCTGTTATTTATGGAAAAAAAAATATCCATCAGAGCTTCTGTTCTGTGTATACTCTCTCCATTGTTAACAAAGACATTGACTGTGCAGTCAATTTTGAATTAGTTTGTATATATGCTGCGAGACCGTGTTTGAGATTTTTTTTTCTTTTCTATACAGATACCTAGTGGATTCAGCACTATTTATTGAAATAACTGCCCTTTCTCCATTGAATTACCTTGACATCTTTATAAAAACGTTTGAATATATGTGGCTAGTTCTAGTTTTGTAATCTATTCTGTTTCAGTGATTTTTTTCCTCTCTGTTCACCATTACCACATGTCTGGGTTACTGCAGCTTGCTAGTAAGTCTTGAAGTGGTATAAGTCTTCCAACTGTTCTTTTTCAAGAATTTTTGGTTATTTTGGGTGCATTTCGTTTTAATATAGATTTTTAGAACCAACTGGTCAATTTACATAAGAATTCCAGGGGGAGGAGGGTAGTATTGAATCTATAGCTTAATTTTGGAAGAACTGACCACTGATTATTTTGAATTTCCAGTATATAAATACATTGTACCTTTCCATTTATTTAAATCTTCTGTCCATCTGGTATCAATTTGAAGGAAATTCTTTAAGTAATTTTTAATGAATGTCTCTTGGTGGCATATTTTTCAGCTATTGCTTATATGAAAATGTCTTTCGTTTCAAACATTTTTGAATGTTATCTTTCTGCTGTATATATAACTATAGATTAATACCTTTTTACTTTTAGCACTTAAATGTCCTTTCATTTTACTTTGATATCTCTTATTTTAATGATGATGAGCCATCATTTATATTTTTGTTCCCTTGGATATGTCATCTTTCCCCCTCTGATTGCCTTCAAGTGTTTGTCTTTAATTTTAGTTTTCATCAGTTTGACTACAGTGTGATTTTCTTTGTGTTTAATCACAGAGCTTCTTGGATCTGTAAGTAAATGTATTTTACCAAATTGAGAAAATGTTCAACCATTCTTCCAATAATTTTTCACCCTCCTTTTTCTCACCGCTTCTTCTGAGTCTGCAGTGACACTGCTTAATGTTTTGTGTACAGTTCACTATTTCTATTGCTTTTCTCCAAATTTGACATTCTATGGCTTTGTGTTCCAGTCTACTGACTCTCCGCCATCACTAATTTACTATTAAAACTCAATGATGTTTTTAATCTTTCAAATATTGACCTTTTCAGTTCTAAAATTTATGTTTGAAAGTTTTAATTGTTACTATTTCTCTGCGAAGCATTCCCTGTTTATGCATGAAGACCATGTTCTCGATTATGGTCTTGAATATATTTTTAAGAGCTGCTTTAAAATCTTTGTCTGCAAATTCCAATATCTGTACTATCTTGGTGTTTCCACTGATTTCTTTTTCCTTAGTTCTGGGTCACATTTTACTACTTCATATGCTGGACATTATAAATGATACATTGAAATGAGCTTAAATTATGTTATCTTCCTTTAAATAGTGTTCAGTTTTTTTTTCTGGCTGGAAGTTAATTTTTTGTACTGTCTTCTTGATCTCGTTAAAGTTCATTTTCAAGCATTTAGGATGCCTGGAGAGTAGCTCTTGCTCTAGCATAGAGTATGGTCTTTAATCCTAAGTCATATACCTTCTGACATTTCAGCTGAATATGTAGAATGTTGGAGATATTTCCATTCTTGAAGGCCAGAACTTTATCCCTCACATGACCTTTGATGTCTCTGTTTCCTCCCTCAGCACCAGAGCAACTGAACTCTGCTCGGCCTTAAAGTCTTGCCCTGCACATGTACCATCCAGCCCCGCCAATGCACACCAACTTCAAGGCCCTACCCTCTGTGCAGTTACTCTCAGTCTGGTACATTGCCTCCTACAGATTCCATCCCTTTGAGCAGTCCCACGCCTTAATCTTTGCCTCTACATCTTTTAGTGGGATTTTTGTGCTTCGCTTAATTCAGCTTCCATGTGCTATGATCAGGTGCAGAGTCTGGGCGAATATAGACCTCATTTCCTGTGTTTCGTTCTCTCAAATATTGTATTCTTTGCTGCTTTCGTTACAATGCCTAAAAGTACTTGTTGAATATTCTTTGTGCAGTTTTATAGATGTTGAGAGCAGGAAGTCAAATATGCTATCAGTTGCTACATTAAGACCCAGAGAAGTCCAGCCAGGGGTTTTTAATTAACTGGAGGCAGACTTCAATGCTTGCAAAGCATTTTATGGTCGTGTACTCTCATGCTCTATAGCAGTGGTCCTCAACCTTTGTGGCATGAGGAACTGCTGCTCCTATGATCTGAAGTGGAGCTGAGACGGTGATGCTAGCGCTGGGGAGCGGCTGCAAATACAGATGTAGCTTCACCCACCACACACTGCCTGCTGTGTGGCCCAGGTCCTAACAGGCCACGGATTGGTACCGGTCTGCAGCCCCAGGGGTAGGGAACCCCTGCTCTGTCAGATGTATTCAACTGTTATTTCCCAATGGAGATAAATCATGATGCCAAATTAAAACAAAAAAGTAAAAACAATACCTGTTGCAAGCTTCTTGTTTAATTCATTGAATAGATCTGCTCAATAAATTAATTCTCTAGGTACCCAACCCCTCATGAAACAAGGTCAAGCCAAGAATTGTTTTGATATCTTTTTCTCCCTCCATCTATTGCTGTGTGCTGTCTGCTCTACCTTCCAAATCTCTCTACTTGTACTGCTTCTGTATTAGGGAAGGCCACAATCCTTGATTTCATTCTCATCTTCCCCATACTATATTCTTTATATAGTACCCAAAGTAGTCTTTATCATACCATAGCGTACAATGTTTCAATGGTTTCTTAGTGACCTTAGAGTAAATTTTATGAGCCTTATTTGGATTACAAAAACCCAGTGCAAATCACGAATCTCCAACTTTCCCCTGTACTCGGTGTTCTATCTACACTGGCTTTTAAAAAAAGTACTTTAGCACATTTCTAATTTTTGCCTCAGAATTATCTTCTGGAGACTCAGCCAGAAACACACTGTCGTTGTCGTCATTTTCTTTCACTTTTTGTCTTGAAAAAATGTCAAGCTTGCAGAAAGATTTTAAGGCTAATACAAAGAACCCATTTATATTAGTTGCCCAGAGACTTCATTCAACTTTTACCATCTGTCCCAGTGATTTCTTTTACAGCCAAAGGATTCCAAAGACGTGAGTTGTACCCAGTTGTCACATGATTAAGATGGCGGCTGCCAGGTTTCTCCACTGTAGTTACTTTTAATTTCTGGGTAGATACTTTCAGACTATGTAAAATCTCAAATTTTTACCCAATAATTTTAACATCAATTGCTGTTTTATTCCTGAATTATTACTATAATTGTTGCCAGATGTTGATTTTTCTAATCTCATTTTCCTTCCATATTTACTAGGTGTTGATATTGTACTATAAGAAGCTTTTTTAGTCTCCATTTCTATATTTATGTTTATATCAGTGTGGATTCATTGATTCCATGGGTTATAATCTGTCATCACTATCTATTTATAGATCGTCGATTTAACAAGTGTCTCTTCAAGCTCACTTTTGACATGTCTTTTTGAAATGTTTAAACTTCGAATGGCATGCTCTCTGGGACTAACCAAGGGATGTCCTCCTACATTCTACATCTAATTAGTCATAACTCCCAATCGTGCTAACTCATGCTACTCTGTACTAGCTAGAGATGCCCCTCCCAACAGGATTCCTACCATTTGAGAGTATACGGGTAGTCAATTTTCATATCCTTCAGGGTTATGATCATGCTCAAATGTACATCTAGAGCATGCTCAAACTCTGTCCCACTCTGGCACCTTCATTCCAGCTAGGACACTTTTCCCTCCATTCTTCACAAGAATATGTTATACTCGTCTTTCACCTGAAATTCTTTTAAAAGAAGTGTTCCTCGAACCCCACATTTAAAATAGTCCTTGACATCATACTCAGATTAGCACTTTTATTTTTTATGGTCTCAACACAAATTTTAATTATGTGTTTAATTTGTTCGTTTTCTACTTCCTCACGATACTAGATGTTCTATGAATTTAGTTACTGGATTGGCTGTGTTCATTTCCATATCTTTAGCAACTAGCATAGTATCTAAACACAACATTGGCTCTCAAATACCTATTAAGTGAATAAAAATTGTGATTTGAGAAAACTCAGTTTAATAATTTCTTTAACTGGCAAATTTATTTAATTTTTCATTACTTTCCCGTTTATCCTTAGTACCTAGTCTCTGCTGCATTACCTAGTAAAAAAAAAAAAAACTCAGCTAAATTTTAATTGACATAGTTTACATGTTATTATAACAGTAGCCACTATTTCAGGTTTAGAGCCTCTGTAAGACTAGGGTTATTTAAAAGAAGCACATTATCTCTATGTTAAAGATATTATATTCAAGAACTCTATCGTTTTGTTTTTATAGCTATATTAGTTTTCTAGGGCTGCCAAATGAAAATACCACAAACTGTTGGTTTAAACAACAAATTTCTACCAGTTCTAGAGGCTGGACATCCAAGGTCAAGGTGTCAGCAGATTTGCTTTCTCCTAAGGCCTCTCTCCTTGGGTTGCAGATGGCGGCCTTCTCATTGCAACCTCACCTGGACTTTTTTCTGTGTGTGTGCATCCCTCGGTGTCTCTTCCCCTCCCTATAAGGACACCAGGTATATTGGATTATGGCCACTCTTATGACCTCATTTAACCTTAATTATTTCTATGAAGACCCTCTCTCCAAACACAGTCACCTTGCTGGTTAAGGGTTCAACATACACATTTTGGGCGACACGATTCATAACAGTGGCTACCTTTGTTTTACTATTTTCAACACCACGTCTATACAGAAAATCATATTGATTTTCCCCAGTTCTTTCATCAGATGAACACAAAAACTCCAAAACACTCAGGTGGATATAAAGGAACATCTAAATTTATTCAGTACTTTGTAATTGGTATGTTCTTCTTGTTGCTGAATTCAGGAGGCTTCTACTACATTCTCAGTGATTTTTTTCAAGCATCTTCAAATATATGGGTTTTTTTTTTCTGTTTAGCTTATTCATTAAAAAACAGTTGACAAAAGCTCACAGGCACTGTTAGCTAGTATGTGATTTTCCCTAAACTGAACAGATTATTTTTTAAAAAAACATTACAAAATCAGTTGACTTATTTATTTGAATGATGTGCATTGAGAAAATACATAGTTAGACACTCTAAGTCTTTGTAAACTATTTTGAAAGGTAATATTCAAATGACTAATGTGTACAGTGTTTCCTTCTGGGTTGGTGAGGATGGTCTAAACTTAGATTTTAGTGATGATTGCACAACTTTGTCAGTATAGTAAAAAACGCTGAATTGTGCACTTTAGCAGGGTGAATTTTATGTTGTGAATTAATATGTGTAAAGGGTAATCCTTTAACTTGTATTAATCTATTTCTTATAAATTATTGTCAACTAGTGACATTTACCTAGTATACTGAATTCAGACTAGAATTCTCTCTTATGGAATTAATTTTCCCTTACTTGAAGTCTTAAGTTTCTCATTTATTCTATATTCAGTCCTCACCATTCTGTGAACAGAATCTAATAAGGGTTCTTATTAATTTCCATTTACTTTAAGAGATAAAATTAAAATTCAGATCAGTAATCACATCAAAATTTGGAACACTAGCCATAAGTAATTGAAAATGCAGAGGATAAGGAAGGCTAACATAAGAAGGACTCTCCAACTTCTTGAAACTAAGAAAACCGGTTTTCTTGGCTCAAAGGATGTAGATCAAATCCCTGAAGTTTAGTCATATCTAAAAGCTTCTTTTTCTGTCTGCCACCCTCATGTCACAAAATGTGCTATGAAAAAAGGGTAACTTTCTCATGATTACAAGCATAGTTTCTTCTTCTATCACAGAATAAACAAGGGATTTTGTGTGACTTGCCATTTCTCACTGCTCATGTTTATAATTCAGTATGTTGGTCTTCGTCGGGCTTTTTCTAGGACAAAAATAATGCTGTTAACTCAGGATGAGATTTAGGTACTAAAATTCAGAATGGTAAGTTTCAAGTCAGTTTTATAGACTGCCTCTCATTGCTTTAATTGCTTCGTCCTGTTCAAGTAAAACGTGTTCTGACATAAGTATTGCGCTTTAATATCAAGTCGTATTTTAAATTTTTAGTTACAAATGATCTTTGAAAAAACACTTTAAATAAAATGAATAGCAATTAATGTTTACCAATGGTCAAAGTCACCTAAATGTCTGCTCTCAGTAATAGGGGAAAACTTCAAATCTGGAACTTATAGCTCTGCTTTTCTGTTGAGCAAAGTAGTAAATGCAGCTCAGGTCTACTCTTCAAATCCAATAGGTCGAAGGCTTTTTAAAAAATGTTTAATGATTTCCTCAGTAACCTATTTATTCCAGAATATCTACATTTCTTCCTCTTGCTTCGTGCAAACTGAGCCTATGAGTTCCTATCCAAGAAGGGTTTGGCTATTTTGAATGGCCTTTTTTCACAAACTTGAATTGTAAGCTATTCCTCTTTGTTTTCTCTGTGAATGATACATAAGCTTGGGAAAATGTGGCTGGATTACTCTGAGCATAAAATGCAGAGATTCCCAGAATTCTCAGAGCTACTTCAGCCTGGCAGAGTGCCCGAGGGGCTAAGGGCTCAAGGCCGCCTTTGAAAGGAAGGACCTAGAGAAGCCAAAGAAGAAGAGAATCAGTCTATAATTTAAATGGTGTTCCAGTTTGATCGGTTACACTAGCCTACTGTGTCTACATATGGTCACAGAATCTACTGAAAAGCTGATTCATCTGAAATAATAATCACTTTTTGCCTGGCCAATCACATTAGCCATGAAATAGATCTCATTAAGTCACTATTAAAATGCATCTAATTCAGACCCACTGCAGGTTATCCTGAGTGAAATAGCATTTGAAAAGAAGTTCTTCAAGCTGCTGTGTAAAGGATGGATGGGAGGGGAGAATCTGGGAGGCTTGCTTTTTCTATGGCTGTCCCCATCAGTTCATAGCCTTCTCAAGCTACTTTCTGCATATGTACTGTTTCACATTTTTTTTTCTACCACAACTAATTAATTTTTAATGCAAGTAATAGTTTCACCTCTCAATTCAGTTCCTTAGAGAACCCAGCCTAATGGCCCTGAATATGCAGTGTTCCTTAGTAAGAAATCATTTTAATGCCGATTTGGGGCTTGTAGCTTGGAGGATAAATGAAACTCTCTTTGGATTGATTTGGCTCCACTTGGATGGATAGCTTGCCCTCTCTCTTGACTGGTAATACTTCCCTGATTTGTATTTAAAGCTCGTTACTCTACCCTGACATACAGATATTTCCTACAGTTCAAAAACTGGGGTTTTTGTCATGTCTCTCAAGCGCCATTTCCTTTAGCAAATCACAGACTGTCAGAGCTAGAAGGAAATCTTAGAAATCATGTTCTCTATCCCTGCCCTGTACAAAAATAAATATTCAGAGAGAAGGATGGAAAGTTAGCTTGGATCAAGATATGAAGGTCTCCTTGCGCTCGTGCTGAGGAAGTTGTACTTTGTCCTGGAAGTAATCAGAGGCAATTGAGTGTTGTAGTTGTAGTTTTTGTTTTGGGGGGAGTGGGTCAAAGTTCCACAAGATCTTTCTGGCAGCTATTCAACGGGCCATTGGGAAGAGATAAAACTAGGGCCTGGGGAGAGCAGGTAAAGGTTTGGTTTACTATTATTCCTGGTGAGAGATAATGAAGGACTGAACTAGGTCATGGAGTGTCGGGATGAAGACATGAACACAGTTAAGTGCTAGTGGAGAAACAGAATCGGTGGGACTTTGTGACTGATTTAATGTAGCTGAGAGAGAAAGAGGAGCTGAGTGTTTCCTATTGATGGGCAAGCCAGGTAGTCATACTGTTAATGTAATAAGGACTGAGGGCTGGAGAGTTATGAAAATGTTTGACTATGTGGGTGACAATATTAACAATGGTAATGCTAGTAATATTGACTTTGAGAGGAATATGAGACACTGCTGGGAGATGTCTAATAGATGTAGAACTCACAGACTTCATCAATAACATGTATGTTTGATTTATCTTCTAATCCCACAAAACATCTACTTGTCTTCCCACAGCATGTCTTTTCAGGTTTTTAAAAGAGAAACAGCAGTCTTGAACTAGTTAGTGTCATTTCTGCCATTATCTTTAGCATGTCATTTCATCTCTCTGAACCCAAGTTCCTCATCTAAACGTGGGAATAATAAGACAACCTCATTTTACCTTAATTAGTGTATGGATCATTGCAAACTGGTATAGGAAAGTACTTTAAAAATGTAAAAGTTAATGCACATATAATAACTTATTTTTTTTTATTTAAAAAAACTTGAAGAGGGAAACGTGTATTCCAGTTATAGAAATTTGACTTTAAGGGATCTCCCCCTTGTGTATTCCTTGTGCATTGTTAAAGCCTTCACTTTAACAATGTACTTGAAACTAGCAAAACATTAGTATTCTTATGCTCTATCATCTGGTTGTCAATGTTTCTAAGGAAGAGCATCCACACATTTTTCACTGGAATATTTCGTTATCATCCAGGAAATTACTGGGACTGCTTTGACAACCAGGATTTTCTTTGTGATCTATATGTTGGGAAAGTATCTGTGCTGGAATATGGAGGACATGAAATCTGTAATTTTGTGGGGGAAATTGCTTGCAACTCTAATTTTTCGTTTGTTTGTTTAGAAGGACACTTGGAAGATGAATTCAAATCTGAGTGGTCTAGGTTTGCTATGTGTTGGTTTCTTTTCCTATCGATTATGAGGTGATCACCTACAAGAAAGACATAAAGTCTTAGATTTACAACAGGAAGATTGGAGACCAAGTTTTAAAAAAATTGATATATTTGTAGCTAAAAGTCAGTCCTTTGGAAGTACTTTTAAATTAGAAACCCTTTTTATTTTTTGAGTAATTTAAATTTCTAAAACCTATGTTACGCAGTCACTCTCTGCAGAAAGCTTAACTGGAAACAGTGCTGGTCTCAGTGCAACAAACTTACTCTCTTGTCCTGACTCAGACACTTGTGTAAAGAGGCGAAATCTGTCCATCACTCCAAGCTTCTGCTTAGGTGAAATGTGAGGAAGAAATTGGTGAGATTATGCCTGAGATTCCTTCTAGCTCTACAATTCTGAGTCCTGTGTCTTCTCAAAATTCCTAAAATCTTTTCCAGTTTGGTTTTGTGAAGTATATGCAGCAAAGTGGACAATTTTTCTATAATGAGATTAGGTTCGGCTCTCAATAAAATAGAATGCTGTGTTGCATTAAACAGTGGACATAAAACGTTTAGAGAGAGCTCATTGCCTGCTATGGACAGGCATTTTCAAGAACTACATATTTGGCCATTATTGCTTTCTATCTCTTCTGACTGTTATCGGGCCAAAATAATTTGTTATTTATCTTCAGGTGGCTATCCAGACATTGTCGATATTTAAAGGAACCATTTGGGGAGGAAAGCTGCAACCATGTAATATTAAAGACGCCTTGAGTAGTGTATTTTAGGCCAAAGGCATAGAGAGATACAGTGACTGGGCTATAATGGCACAATCTTTTTCTCTACACTGCATTTCTATTTAATTAAAGCATGTCTTTCCTATTTGTTATTTCCAGTTTAGTTTTATTTTTTGTTCACAAAGAAAGCATAATGTTAATAAATACACAGACTAACATCTCTATCTTTCTAGCCTCTGTGGGGCACTGCTTCATTAGCT
>NW_006431388.1:245373-263901 GCF_000325575.1 Pteropus alecto | reverse complement strand
CATTATGTTGCTCTACTCAGTAGTCAGTGCTCCTGCCTGTATTCATTTTGCATACAGGTATCTCATTTTGCCCGCTAATTGTGAAGAAATTTAGGTGGAAATTTTTCTATTAATTAGCCTTTGCCTTGTGCGACATTGACCTTAGTACTTCTGTGGCCATAATACTGCAGTTTAGGAATGCCAGCTAAAAATAGGAAAGGGCAGTCTGAAAACAATGTGTATGATGTACAGTGTGACCCAGAAGCCACAATTTTGCCAGTGTCAGCACTATGTGAATCACAGATGGCTAACTGTCCAGACACAAAATTAAAATTAAACTGATTCGGTATAGTGTGGACAAGGAGAAAGGCACTGTCATAGGCTCTGCGAGGGGTACCAAGAGGTTTAAAGTACGTTCTGGGTTCCCACGGAGTTTATAATCTAACAGAAATAAGACAGAAAACTGTAGTCTAAGAAAGGGATGTGGGGAAATTGGCTTTGATATTGATCACGTAATTGTTTTTCTGCACTGATTTGACAGATGTCCCTTATGTCCCACCTAAAGCTTTCCCAAAGTAGTCTACGGCCGTGCCACCCTGAACAAGCCCAATCCTGTCTGATCTCAGAAGCTATGCAGGGTCGACCCTGGTTAGTACTTGGACGGGAGACCACCTAGGAAGACCGGGTGCTATAGGCGTAAAAAAATATTAAAAAATATATAAAAAATAAGGCCCTTGCAATCTGTGAGGTCAACCAAGGGTTGCCTCACCTAAAAAGTAAGTAAGTAAATAAGTAAATAAAACTTTCCCAAGGTAGAGGAAGTTCACTTCTGGTTAAGGGGATGTTTGCCCCTCCTATGCTGTCTAGCCCCACTCTCCAGTTTCACCAGTAACCTGAGGTAGACTGAGGCAACAGTTATAAAGGCTTCAATAAAAGACAAATTTAGAGAATTTTGAGACAATCTTGAGAGACGGGCAGGGTTTTGACAGGCACAGATAATGACAAAGGGAGAAGATCAATTGGGAAGAACAAACAGCATTAAGAAATGGAGAGTGGCCAGAAATTGAAGAGTGAGGGGAGGATTCTGGGAAGTGCAAGTGATCTAATTTGGCTGCAGCAGTGAGAGATGAGCTTCGGTAGCTAGGGAGTTACATCATCAGTGAAAGCTTAAACATGAATTCTGGCAGCAGTATAGAAGGTAGGTTAAGAGTGGGGAGAGCCTACAGGCATGGAGAACAGTTTTAATAATCGAGAGAAAAGAAATATAAGCCTGAGCTTGTGTGAGGACTCTAGGAATGGAGATGAGGGGTAAAGGCATGGTGAATGATGTGTGACAATTGATTGGATCCAGGATGCCTTTGAAAGAGAATATCAAGACAAAGCCGATTTATTTCGGTGAATTATGTCATGGCCACAATTGTTTTACTGGTTTCTGTTAGTTCTCTTATCAGTGTATTTTTTCTATCGTTATGGAAATTCTCCTATACATTTAGAGGTTATATAATGAATTTATGCATGTTTATTGTATATGTCTCCTAGCTTAATCATAAAATCTTTAAGATATATAAATGTGAAATATCACTAATGAAATACAGATAGAAGACTTTCCAGTTAATAAGTAATTCACCTTTTGTCCAACTTTTCACTTGACAGCTGGAATGAGAGAGGATTTTATAAGGGAGATTATTAAGAAGAGATAAAAACGAGTGGGATGCTTTGTTCCCATCTTGGTAAATACCGAAATGACTCTCTCTCTCTCTCTCTCTCTGCTTTATATTTCCCAAAGATACATATGTTATAGTTAATTAACCTGATCTCATGCTTGTTCAAAAGTCTTTAAAGCAGTCATCTAATATTAGATGCAGCATAAGGGGTTCTGGCTCACAGCCACTTAGCAATTCATTGAGTAATGGATTGTTATCAGAACACTTGGACAATATCATCACTACAGCGTCTCTAAAATAAGCACTTAGAGAAATCCCTCAACCTGTACTCAACATCTCTTTCTGTGTGTCTGTATTTCTCAGAGTAAATGGCTACTACCATCCACCCAGTACACAAGTCAGGATCAATGAAGTAATTCCATTCCCCTGATAGCCAGTAAGTCACCAATTTCTGTTTGTCAAACTTTTTTAATATCTCTGGAACCCAGTCATGCTTTCCCATGCCCACCCTTCTTCCTTACTTCTTAATATTATTTTCTGCCTAAGCTTTGCATCCATACTCATCTCATCATCTTCTTGTCCCTCTTCCATATAATATTGACTTCATTTAAAAACACGTTATTTAAAATAAAATGCTGATTTTATAAGAAATAACTGATTGTTCCTGAGAATTTAGAAAATACAGCAACCATTCTCAATGAGTTCAATGAAAAAAAAGAAACCCTACAGAAAATAATTGGGGTAACTGTTTTCTCAATTTCCCAAGACAATACATATTTATTGCCATTATGGAGGAATAGAACAGATGCCTTAGAATGAGGCTGAGAAACTACAGCCTGAAGGCCAGGTTTGGTAAATAAAGTTTTTATAAATAGTTTCATTGGAACAAGTCACACCCATTAATTTTATGCCATTGTCTATGGCTGCTTTCACACTACAGTGACAGAGTCGAGTAGTTGTTGTGACAGAGACCACATGACCCATAAAATCTAAAAGAATTACTATCTGGCCCTTTATAGAAAAAGGTGGCTAAGCCCCACTTTAAACATTAAAGCTTAATGCTCTTTAGTGAGCTAGCTGAGAGGGGTTGTCAAGGAAGTTTAAAGAGAATGTGAAAATCTCACAAAATCATAAACCCAAATACAATCACTACTGTCATTTTAATATATTCGGAAGTTTTTTATGCTTATATACATAATATTAATGTAACATTAATATTGGAATCATCAAGTTTTATCGAGTTAATAGTATTTACCAAATTAATAACATTGGGGTCATAGTATTAAATTTTATATACTATAACTATATTAGCTATCCCTCAATTGTAATTGATGGATGCTATTCCAATATATAGAATTTAGCTGTTCTGCTAACGTTCAGCAATTAATGTGATTTCTACATTTTTATTTTTGTAAATACATTTTTAAAAAATTTATATAGGAGACTTTTGTCAAATATATTTAAAATTAGTCAAATGTAATGTGGTATCCTAAATTGGATTCTGGAACAGAAAAAGGGCATCAGTGAAAAACCTGGTGAAATATGAAGTCCGTAGTTTAGTTTATATTGTTGGACCAATATTAATCTTTTAGTTTCAAAAAACAATATGGCAATGTAAGATGTTAACTTTGGGGAACCCGGGTGAAGAGGATACAGAAACTCTGTGCTGTCTATGAAACTCATCTGTAAGTCTAAAATTATTCCAAAATACAAAATTTAAGATAAAATTACCTAGTGCTTTATTTTTCTGGCAAATAACTCAGGTCTTCGTTAATCGGATCTGAATCTGAACCGTAGCTCTCTGCTCTTTATTAACTTACGTGTCCATGGTCAAGTTGAACACTCTGAAGTTTCAGTTTCCTCATTTATAAAATGGGGCAGAGAGTAGTACCTAACTCTTTAGGCTGCTTATGAGGATCGAGATCATAGAAGAGCTAAGTACAATGCCAGGGTCACAGTAAGTACCTAACACCGTCAGGTAAATTTATGTAAATTCCTTGATAATCAATTGACTAAATGAGAAATTCTCTGCCAACTGGAAGACAAGTAACAGAAACTGTTTTGGGATGGGTCACTACAGGCTCTACATTGCTAGAAAGAAGGAGACCAGGCCAAAGTCCACAAAATGACTCTTAGGGAAGCAGGGGCAGAAGCAGAGGCAGAAATGAAGAGCAGGGGGAGACGTGGGGACAAAGTAAGGAACTGCATTTAGCCTCCCGCAGATAGATACAGCAGCAAGAGGCAGAGGCAGGAAAAGTTAGAACTTAATAAGCAATAATTTGGCAAATCTGTCTCCTGGGAGGTTGGATTTCAGTGAATTGCTTTCCAGCAACTGGACCTGCTCTCAGGACTCAAAGACTGTAAACTATTAAATTTTCATTTACTGATGTAGAAGTTTAAACTTCATTATAATTAAAAATTTTCTTGATCGGCCGTTTCTCGAATTGCAAATGAAATGTGCTTGTTGTAACTCCTGAAACAGCATACTACTTCTGTATAATCCCACCCTAAAACCCACATTAACTGTTCTTTTCTCCATGTTCATATAAATACACATTTACTTGTACACACAGTTAACACTCATAGGCATATACAGTTTTTTTTATTATTCTGTGCTTTAAACATGAGATCATTCATATATTACATGTTTCTTTGTATATTTGTTTTTCTTACTCAGCAAAACCTTGTAAAGTACCACCAAGTCGACTAATATAGCTCCAATTCATTTTTTTTTTAATTCTGCAGTATAGTCTATGATGTTAGTGCATGCTAAATCATTTAGTTATTTCCCTCATTTGGAGAGTGGAGGGTCGCTCCCAGCTTTGTGATCCCAGGAGCGAAGCTGCAGTAAATAGTTTTCTGTATTTATTTACGTACTAGGACTGTCCTTGGGGAAGAGGCATAACCTTGAACGAGGCAACTCTTTTAGACCAAGGGCAATTCTCAGAGGACTGCAGCTGTGAGCCATCAGCAGCCAAAACTCTGGCAGCTGGGAAAATAAGTGCTTTGGTCCTGAAGAGGTATCTAGGCGGCCCACCACCGCAGCATTCACTACAACCAGTAATTAAAAATTCAAATGAAAACAAATACTACCTGACATTTACTGAATGCTGGAAAGAGGCTAATTAGTCAAAACTCAATTTGCTAGAAGCCAATTTTTTAAATGATCAATTCACCAAATTATTGAGGATTGCTGGGTCAAAAAAAAAAGTATTTTTGTTCGTTTGTTTTTGTTTTAGAAGATGCTGGGTTGGTTTCCCAAATAGCTATAGGACTTGCATTTCCATCCACAATGTGAGACCCAGAACTGGTTTATCTTGCTTTGCTGCCAGCAATTCAGTTAACTCTTTCGTAAAGTAAGTGTGTCAAGGAGTAGGGTATAAGGCAGTAGGGAATGACGTAACCTCTGTTAGACTAGTAAAGGCATGCTCAATTTAAAGACCTTGAAATTCAGTCCTTTGAAAGGCTACTATGTTGGCTAAACAAAGTTTACCTGCAGGATTTGCTGCAAGAGTGGCCAGGTTGAGATGCCCTGGTTTAAAAAGAATATATATATATATTGTGGAACAGAAAATCATATAGGAATGGTTCATGCAGTCACCTGTGATGCTGGTTTTAATTTGGGGCAGAATTAGAGATTGGAGAGTGTTGCGATCTTATGAACAACCAGTATTTTATTTTTTAAAAAACATGTTTTCCCCCAAATCTATGGAGCAGGTATGTTATGATAGAACAGGTACTTTCTGCTTAAATAAAATACATTCGAATTATGCCTTTAACACTCCTGAATTATATAGTTCTGGGCAAGAAGCACAACTTTCTACTCCCCAATTGTTTTCTTTTTAAATAGAAATTTACTTATATATTTATTGAATACTATATGTTGGACACTATGCTAGAACTTGGAGTTCAATAGCAAACCAGAGGCAAGGACTTTACATATTATTGGGGGAAACAAAAAAAAATCAAAAGAGAACAGAAAAGTAAAGGAATTATAAGTTGGAATAAGTGCTCTGAAGGAAACAGGAAAAAGACGGAGAAAATATGTGAAAACTTAGCATGTCACATTCTGCTAGAGAGAACAAACAGAATAAATAATACTAGGCGGAGGGAGAGAATGGTGTGGTAATAAGAACTTACTCTGAAACCCATCTGGACCTTGTCATTGACCAGCTTCATGACCTTGGACAGCCATTTAACAGCTTCCTGTCTTGATTTTTTTATTTGTAAAGCGGCAGCTTCCTGTTTTGATTTTTTTTTTATTTGTAAAGTGGTGTTACTAGCGTCTGCTTCGGAGTTGTGAGAATTATCAAATATAAAGAACTTAAAATGCTGCCTGGCACATAATAAGTGAATAAGTTAGCTTTCCTTATTATAACTTAGTTGATGTATGAATTAAAAAACTTACCAACTGAGAGTGAAATCATAAAATGAAATGCAAAGCAAGACAACATTTTAAAGAGATCGCATGTGTTTATTATACAAGGATGGTGCTTTCTGCGATAGCATCTACCATTGTCCTTCTTACACTTTGTACTATAGAGATAATGAACTAAAATTCCTAGGACATATAATGCTGTTTCAAGCCTATATGTTGTTGACTGAGCCTGGAAGGTCTTCCTTGTCCCATTTTTCTTACCTCATGAGTCATCTTTCATATTTGAGGTCAGCTATTGTCTCTTCCATGAAACCACATCTGTCTCTCCTTCCTCCCAGAGTCTATCACACTTTCTTCTGTATGAAATCTGTACATTGCAGATAATGAAAATTTGTGCCCTGACACTGTATTCTGACTTGTTTCCATGGCTCTCTCCTATAAAAAGCTGTGAGCATCTCAAGGACAGAAACTTTGTGTTACACCCATCTCTCTCTGTCTACAACTTAACATAGTGATTAATTCATAGTAGGTTTTTCATTTGTTGAATGAATAAGTGAATAAATGAATATTTTCATTGGCATGTTTCATAATTGTTTTTGGTGAAATTTCAGCAGTTATATAGATGAGTAGATGAATTAGTACTGCAAAAAGATAAAAATTAGTACTGTAAAGAGAAAAGCAGGCAATCAAATTACCTGAGAGATAGTAGTAGCTGACATTGATTGCTAGCTCTTTGTACGTATCATATTTAATCTGCTCAACACTATTAGATAATTCTGATTATGATACATGTTTTCAGAAGTAGAACATGAGGCTTGAAGAAGTTAAGCTGCTTGCCTCAGATCATAAGCTAGTAAGTGGTAGAGCCAAAAGTCTCTTCAAAATCATTTCTTGCTTTGTTGTATCTACTATTCGAACTTTCACTACCTAATGTAACATGGTTTTAGAATCATGATATTTGAAATATTTTATGTTTAAGAATATTTATATGATTATATTTAATTGTTATGGTCAAATAAATTGAGAATACTACATCTGCCTCTTCAGGATGCACAATGTTTTTAGCACATCAAAACCTTTAAAATGTCCTATAATAAAGAACTTAATCACTTTTCTTAACACAGCTTAGCTTAATTGAGAACACTATAAAAAGGGATTCTGGTTATCAATTCCACTGTGTGGGGGGATGGTTTCCCCACCCATCCAACAAGCAATTCTGACTCCAGCTGGGTGTCCTACAATTTAACTCAATTCTGACTCTGTCTACCTGGAGATAGTGTCATGTCCTACAGGTTAATGGCTCAGTCCTACAAGAATCCCCTTCAGATGTCAGTCAAAAGCCCAGGTTATTGCCTGTCCTTTTGACCAACCGACTATAAATCCAAGGTTCCCACAACCCCCTCCTTCCTTGGGTTTGATTAATTTGCTAGAGCAGCTCAGAGAACTCAAAGATTTTACTTAGTAGATCACTAGTTTTTTTATAGAAGGATATAACTCAAGAGATGATTGGAGTAAGATATGTGGGAAGGGGTGTCACTCTCTCCAAGTGTCCACATGTTTGTCATCAAGAAGTTCTCCAAAACCTGTCCATCTGGCTTTTTATAGAAGGCATCATTCCATAGGCACGCTTGATTAAATCACTGGCCACTGAGAATTGATTCAATCTCCAGTCCTTCTTTTCCCCCTAGAATCACCGGGTGGGACTGAAAGTTCCACCTCTCTATTCAAGGTTGGTTCCCCTGACAACCAGCTCTCATCCTTAGGCACTTTCCATAAGTCACATCATTAATATAAGCCTGGTTGTGCTGGAAAGGGACTCGTTATGAATAATAAGACACACATTCCACCTTTATGGCTTGATGCAATTTCGGGAACTGAGGACAAGAAACCAAATATTATAATAAAAGATGCTCCCATTGTTCTTGCCACTCAGGAAATTCTAAGGGTTTTGGGAGCTGTGAGCCGGGAACTGAAAGAAAACAAACATATATTTGAAGACGTGTGTGTGTGTGTGAATGAAATATATTTTGGTCTTCTGAATGACCAAATATATATTCATTATAAATCACAATATTGCAAACACCAATCGATACTCAAACAAGCTAAGATTTTTGAGGAATACATTTTGGGAAGTGCTCACTAATCTTTGGAAATAAAGCACAAAATTTAGTCTCGAATAATTGTTTTAAAATATGCCGAGTCTGTTTCATTCTTAAACTCTTCTAGAGTGAAGAACGTGTCTGCCAACTGGAATCCCATCATTAAGAACAAGGCAGGAGTAAGGTGAGGCTGCATACAAGGAGGAGGTGACACTTTATATATAAGCCAACTGTCGCGTGCACTGCTGTCTGCAAAATTTCACACGGACAAGCAAAGAAACAAAGAATGCTTGCCATCTCATTTGGTGACAGTCACAAGGCAATACTCATGGTAGAACACGCCCCTTATCAAAAAAAAAGCTCATGTAGGTTTTTAATTTTCATTCTTTAAATTGAAAAACTGGTCTATATCTCTGCAAAGAGCTAATTTATATTTTAGGCTGCATATATAACGGACAAATAGAGTGTTAACAGTCACTTAGAAAAATTCCATTAATGAAGAGAATGAATCCGCGAAAATTTTGTAATTGGCAGACCTGTGGATTTCCTGACTAACCATCTTGTAACTGAATATTGACACGTGATGTCACCATCTGGGTTTAGTTTTGTAATTGGATTTGGCACCAAGTACTAATACTTAGCCTTGAACTAGTGAGAAAAGACTAGAGTGTGGGCTTTATATTCAAGTGAGTCATTTGCACCAAGTGAAGACCAAATCATGTCATGGCATGTTGTACAAATTAACAGTTGAAAATAGCTTGACAATAGGAAAACGGTTGGAAGAATTGAAACAGTACATGTTCCTTGGTATTATAGATGTTGCAGAGCCCAGCCACAGGGGCCACAACAGTCAGTATCATACATGTTTTCTGCAGTGTTCTCCTTTTCATAGATATTATTTTGTTATTTAATTAGATTTTTTTTTATTTTATAGTACCAAGAGAGCTATTAGAAAAAGTTTGTACCTAGTTTTATGTTTTGTACAGGCAGGCTTTGGAGATACTGCAGTCTGGGTTACAGCTAATATCGCAATAAAGCAAGACACATGAATTTTTTTGGATTCCTAGTTCATCTAAAAGTTACGTTTACACTATATTGTAGTTGAACTGCGCAATGAATTATATATGTATATACCTCAATTTAAAAATACTTTATTGCTAAAAAATGCTGACTATCATCTGAGCCTTTAGCGAGTTATAATCTTTTTGCTGGTGGAGGGTCTTTCCTCAATGATGATGGCTGCTGACCGAGCAGGGTGGTGGTTGCTGAAAGTTGCAGTGGCTGTGGCAATTTAAGACAGCAGTGAAGTTTGCCACATCAATTGAATCTTCCTTTCACAAACGATTTCATTTGCGATGCTGTTAGCATTTTACCCAGAATAGAACTTCTTTCAAAATTCCTCTCAAACTCTGCTGTAGATTTATCAGCTAAGTTTCTGTAACATTCTAAATCCTTTGTTGTCATTTCAATAATCTTCACCAGAAGATTTCATCTCAAGAAACCACTTTCTTTCCTCATCCATAAGAAGCAACTCCTCATCCATCAAAATTTTATGAAATCATAACAGTTCAGTCACATCTTCAGGCTCTACTTCTAATCCTAGTTCTCTTGCTATTTCCGCCACATCTGCAGTTACTTCCTCCACTGAAGTCTCGAGCCTGCAAAGTCATCCATGAGAGCTGGACTCATCTTCTTCAAACTTCTGTTATGTCGATATTTTGACCTCTTCCCATGAATCACAAATATCCCTAATGGCATCCAGAATGGTGAATCCTTTCCAGAGGTTTTTGATTCACTTTGCCCACATCCATCAGAGCAGTCCCCACCTATGGCAGCTGTAGCCTCGTGAAATGCATTTATTGAATAATAAGACTCAAAAGTCAAAATGACGCCTTGATCCATGGGCTGTGTATGGATGTTATGTTAGCAGGCATGAAAACATTAATCTCGTGCACCTCCATCAGAGAGTTCTTGGGTGACCAGGTGCATTATCAGTGAGAAGTATTATTTTTGAAAGGAATCTTTTTTTTTTTTTTTCTGAGCAGTAGGTCTCAACAGTGGACTTAAAATATTCAGTACACCATGTTGCAAACAGATGTGCTGTCATTCAGGCTTTGTTGTTCCATTTATAGAGCACAGGCAGAGTAGATTTAGCATAATTCTTAAAGGCCCTAGGATTTTTTGGAATGGTAAATGAGCATTTTATTCAACTTAGTCACCAGCTGCATTAGCCTCTAAGAGAGCCTCGAAGCTTTGAAGCCAGGCACTGACTTCTTCTCTCAAGCTATGACAGTCCGAGATGGCATCTTTTTAAAAAAACTTCAGTTACAATTGACATTCAGTATTTTATATTAGTTTCAGGTGTCAGCATAGTGGATACATTTATATAATTTACAAAGTGATCCCCCAATCAATCTAGTACCCACTTGGCACTATGCATAATTATTATAGTATTATTGACTATATTCCCTATGCTGTACTTTATATCCCCTTCACTATTTCGTAACTAGCAATTTGTACTTCTTAATCCCTTCACCTATTTCACTCTGCCCCTCAACCCCCTTCCCACCTGGCAACCATCAGTGCTCTGTATCTGTGAATCTGTTTCTGTTTGTTTATTTTGTTCTTTAGATTCCACATGTAAACGAGATCATATGGTGTTTGTCCTCCTCGGTTTGATTTAGTTCACTTAGCATAATACCTTCCAAGTTCATCCATGTTGTCCCAAATGGAAAGATTTCATTCGTTTTATGGCTGAGTAATAATCCATTGTATATATGTACCAGCTCTTCTTTATCCAATCATATCCAAGATATGCTTCTATATCTTGGCTATTGTAAATAAGGCTGCAATGAACATATCATATATGTTTTCAAATTAGTGTGTTGGATTTCTCCAGATAAATATCTAGAAATGAAATTACTGCATCATAAGGTAGTTCTATTTTTTAATATTTTGAGGAACCTTCAAACTGTTTTCCATAGTGACTGCACCAGTATGCAATCCCACCAATGGTGTTTGAGGGTTGTCTTTTTCTCCACATCTTCGCCAACATTTGTTTGTTGATTTATAGATGATGGCCACTGATATGACAGGTGAGATTTGATATCTCATTGTGGTTTTAATTTGCATTTTGCTGATGATTAGTGACATCGAGCATCTTTTCACGTGTCCATTGGCCATCTTTATATCCTCTTTGGAGAAATGTCTATTCAAGTCCTCTGCCCATTTTTAATTAGATTGTTAGGTTTTTCTGTGGGTTTTTTTTTTTTTTGGTGTCGAGTTGCTTGAGTGCTTTATAAATTTTGAATATTAACCTCTTATCAGATATATCATCGGAAAATATCTTCTTCCATTCAGTAGGTTGTCTTTTCCTTTGGTCAATGGTTTCCTTTGCTGTGCAAACATTTTTTCGTTTGATGTAGTCCCATTTGTTTTCTTGTGTTTCCCTTGCCTGAGAAGATATATCCAAAAAATATTACTCAGAGCAATGTCAGAGTTTACTGCCTATGTTTTCTTCTAGGAGTTTTATGGTTTCGGGTCTTACATTTAAGTCTTTAATCCATTCTGAGATTACTTTTGTATATGGTATGAAAAGTAGTCTGTTACAATATTTTGCATATATGTGTGTAATTTTCCAAACACCATTTATTGAAGAGATTGTCTTTACCCCATTGTACATTCTTGCTCTGTTTGTCATAGATTAATTGACCATAGAGGTCTGGGTTTATTTCTGGGCTCTCTGTTCTGTTCCATTGATCTATGAGTCTGTTTTTATGCCAGTACCATGCTGTTTTGATTACTATAGCCTTGTAGTATAGTTTGATATCAGGCAGTGTGATACCTGCTACTTTGTTCTTTCTTGAGGTTGTTTTTGGCTATTCAGGGTTTTTTGTGGTTCCATAAAATTTTAGGATTATTCTAGTTCTGTGAAAAATGCCATCGGTATTTTGACAAGGATTGCATTGAACCTATATATTGCTTTGGGTAGTAGGAACATTTTAAAAATGTTAATTCTTCCTATACATGAGCACAGTATATGTTTTTGTTTATTTACATCTTCAATTTATTTCTTCAATGTTTTATAATTTTCTGAGTACAAGTCTTTTACCTCCTTGGATAAATTTATTTCTTTGTATTTTATTTTTTGATACAGCTGTAAATGAGATTGTTATATTTTCTCTCTGATAGTTCATTATCGGTGTATAAAAATGTAACCAATTTCTGAATGTTAATTTTGTATTCTGCTACTTTACTGAAAGCATTGATCAGTTCTAACAGTTTTTTGGTAGAATCTTTAGGGTTTGCTATATATAGTATCATCTGCAAATGATGACAGTTTTACTAATTCCTTTCCAATTTGGATGTCTTTTATTTCTTTGATTATTTTAGCTAGGACTTCCAATACTACATTGAATAAAAGTAGTGAAAGTGAATATCCTCATCTTGTTCCTGATCTAAGGAAAACACTTTTAGCTTTTCAACATTGAGTATGATGTCAGCTGTAGATTTTTCACATATGACCTGTATTATGTTGAGGTATGTTCCCTCTATTCCTACTTTGCTGAGAGTTTTTTATCATAAGTGGATGCTGGATTTTTTCAGATCCTTTTTCTGTATTTATTGATATGATCCTATGATTTTTATCCTTCATATTGTTTATGTGATGTGTCATGTTAATTGATTTGTGGATATTGAACCAATTTTGCATTCCAGGAATAAATCCCACTTGATCATGGTGTATGATATTTTAATGTGTTGCTGAATTTGGTTTGCCAATTATTTTATTGACAATTTTTGCATCTATGTTCATCAGAGATATTGGCATATAATTTTTTTTTTTTTTTGTAACATCTTCGTCTGGTTTTAGATTCAGGGTAATGCTGGCCTCATAAAATGAGGTTGGGAGCCTTACCTCTGGAATTTTTTGGAATAGTTGGAGAAGGATAGGTCTTATTTCTCTGACTGTTTGGTATAATTCACCCGTGAAGCTGTCCAGTCCAGGACTTTTGTTTGTTGGAAGTTTTTTGATTGCCGATTTGCTTTTGTTATAATCAGTCTGTTCATATTTTCTATTTCTTCTTGGTTCAGCCTTGGAAGATTGTATGTTCCTAGAAATGTATCCATTTTTTCCAGATTGTCCAATTTGTTGGCATATAATTTTACATCGTATTTTCTTATAATCGCTTGTATTTCTGTGGTGTCAGTTGTCACTTCTCTTCCATTTCTGATTTTGAGTCCTCTCTTTTTCTTAATCTCATTAACAGTTTATCAGTTTTGTTTATCTTTGCAAATAACCAGCTCTCGATTTCATTGATCTTTTGTATTTTTTTAGACTATTTTATTTCTGTTCTGATCTTTATTATTTCCTTCCTTCTGCTCACTTTGGGCTTTGTTTGCAGTTCTTTTTCTAGTTCCTTTAGTTATAGGGTTAGATTGTTTATTTGAGCTTTTTCTTGTTTCCTGAGCTAGGCTTGTATTGCTATGAATTTCCCTCTTAGGAGTGTTTTCGCTGTGTCCTATAGATTTTGAGTCATTGTGTTTTCATTCATCTTAAGGTATCTTTTAAATTCTTCCCTTGCTCTCATTGTTAACCCATTCGTTGTTTAGTAGCATGTTATTTAGTCTCTATGTGTTTGTGTATTTTTCACTTTTTTCTTATAATTGATTTCTAGATCCATACCACTGTGGTTGGAGAAGACGATTGATATGAGTTCAGTCATCTTAGGTTTATTAAGACTTGTTTTGTGGCCTCACATGTGGTCTGTATTGGAAAATGATCCATGTGCCTTGAGAAGAATGTATATTCTACTTTCAGGTGAAATGCTTTAAAAATATCAATTAAATCCATTTGGTCTAGTGTGTCATTTAAGGCAGTTGTTTCCTTGTTGATTTTTTGTCTGGCAGATCTGTCCATTGGTGTCAATGGGGTGTTAAAGTCCCCTGCTATGACTGTATTACTGTCAATCTCTCTCTCTGTCAGTTAATATTTGCTTTATGTATTTAGGTGCTCCTCTGTTGGGTGCATACATATTTACTAAGTTTATATCCTCTTGTTGGATTGATTTCTTTATCATTATGAAATGTCCTTCTTTGTCTCTTATTATAGCCTTTGTTTTAAAATCTGTTTTGTCTGATATAACTATTGCTTCCCCAGAATTTTTTGTTTCTGTTTACATGAAATATCTTGCCTAGATGGCATCTTCTTATTCCAATATTAAGCTGTTTTGTCTACATTGAAAATATATTGTTAAGTGCAGCCAACTTCATTAATTACCTTAGCTAGATCTTGTTGATAACTTGCTTCAGCTTCTATGTCAGCACTTGCTGCTTCACTTTGTACTTTTTTCCCCTTAAACCTCCTGAACCAACCTCTGCTAGGTTCAAACTTTTCTTCTGCAGCTTCCTCACCTCTCTCAGCCTTCACAAAACAAAGGAGAGTTAGGACCTTGCTCTGGATTAGGCTTTGGCTTAAGGGAATGTCGTGGCTGGTTTGATCTTCTATCCAGACCACTAAAACTTTCTCTATATCAACAATAAAGCTGTTTTGCTTTTTTATCATTCATGTGTTCACTGGAGTAGTGCTTTTAATTTCCTTCAAGAACTTTTCCTTTGCATTCACAAAGGACCATGACTGGCTTAAGAGGCCCAGCTTTTGGCCTGTCTTGGCTTTCGACATTCTTCCTCAGTAAGCTTAATCATTTCTAGCTTTTGATTTAAAGTGAGTAATGTGCGACTCTTCCTTTCACTTGAACACTTAAGAAGCCATTGTAGGGTTATTCATTGGCCTAATCTCAATATTCTTGTGCCTCAAGGAATGGGGGGCCTGAGGAGAGGGGGAGAGATGGGGGAATGGCCGGTTGGTGGGGCAGTCAGAACACACACATTTATGGATTTAGTTCACTGTCTTATAGGGTGCAATTTGTGGCTCCCGAAAACAATTTTAATAGTAACATCAAAGATCACTGATCACTGTAACAAACATAAGAATGAAAAAGTTTGAAATATTGCAAGAATTACCAAAATGTGATACGGAGACACAGAT
This sequence comes from Pteropus alecto, assembly GCF_000325575.1. Taxonomy (NCBI): domain Eukaryota; kingdom Metazoa; phylum Chordata; class Mammalia; order Chiroptera; family Pteropodidae; genus Pteropus; species Pteropus alecto. Next base: position 248,736 of record NW_006431388.1, on the reverse strand, counting down.
GAGCCTATGTTGAAAAAAAAAAAGTGCCAATAGAGTTGCTCAACACAGGGTTGTCACAACCTTCAATTTGTGAAAAATATGGTGTCTGCAAAGTACAACAAAGTAACGTAAAGCAAAATGAGATTATCCTGTACACATTTAAGTAACATTACAATACAAATATGGCAGCACTGAGGATCTGATCCACTCTAAAGTAATTGATTACTGTTTTGTAAATAAAAGATGATGAATGATGTAAACCCTGTAACTGTGGTAGAATCGAGTGGGAGAATCTGGAAATGTGTGGAGGTATGTATTGTCCCAGTGGTGGGAGGTTGCTGCAATCAGCTATTGTGATTTAGAGGACAGTGGCTAAATGTCCTGCAAGTGCTCAAAATAGACTTGAAAACAAAGAATCTCTTGGCAAAATGTCAGTAGCGCTTGTGAGATTAGCTTCCTCCCTGTTTTGGTGACTGTATTGTTAGAGATGCATCATAGCTCAGCTCTAGCAATTGCACTAGGCCATACGATCCATACATATTGATAAATTTAATTCATATATCAGGACCCACAAAATAGAGACTGCCCCAGTGGCCTGGCCCATGTCACAAATATAAACCTAAATGTGTCTGCACTTTTGAGAAACACCTGTCAAAAAAATCCTAACATACACCAGTCATAATCCTCCAATTTAGCTATAGCTAGCTCACCTTCCCTTGGAAAATAGGACCCACTTGCCTTATAAGGAAATCCCCAGCCTGCTAGCCAATTATGCCATTTCCGTGGCATCTCTTCTAATGCTCTATAAAACTTGATCTTGCTCCAGATCCATCAGCAGTAGTGTTCACTGCTTGTGAGGCACTGTACCCCCCTAATCCATGGATTGTTTTCCTTTGAATAAAGGCTATCAAATTTGTTAATAAATTGTATTTTTGCCATTTGACAATATGTATATCAGTCTGCCACCTTGCCTTAATATTCTCCCATTCCCTTTTCCTCTTCACTTACAATCATTTATTTATATCCAATCTTATTACATAAAGGATCTGAGTATGTTAGGTGTGCACGCATACCTAATTGACTAAGCGATCATCCAAATTGGACTGGCATTATCTGATAGATCTCTATATTATTTCATTCTCTTATACTAGAGGTGTATGGGTCTATATTCATATATAAAGTCGATCTATTTAGATTATGAGAAATATAAAAATGTCTAGATTGTGGCATTTTTCAATCCTTCATAGCACATAGTTCAGGGCTCTTTTCCCCCTCATTTTATTTCTATATAGTACAAATTTCTTAATCTTTCTTTGCCTCAATTTTACCACCTATAAAATGGAAAAAGGGCACATCACTCATAGGTTTGTCGTGAGGATTAAATGAGAAATAAGTGAGTGTACAATTTAGGTCAGTGACTACCACATATTAAGTGGTTAATAAGATGCAGTTATGTAAAGCCATGTATATTTGCCCCAGTGTGTACATTTGGAGTTTTGATAGTCCCATTAGAAAAATTACTGACATTTTAGAGCTGAATAGAAACAAATATATTGCTACACTGAAGCAAAGTGAAACACAGAATGAGGAGTCACCCATGTCTGATATTAGATAGCTCTAGTGAGTCTTTTCATTTTCGCTTGTGTTTTCCCACATTACCACCCTTCCACCCTGGAGGCTGATAAGAGTTAAGGAACAGGATGACAGTAGAGTTCATATTATTTACATTTATTTAAAATTTAAATGAATTGAGAAAAATGGCATGATAAGAGACCACTTATTTTTAACAACATTTAGAAATAAAGCCATTTCATAAATATAGAAATAAACCACATTCCTTTTTCAAAATCAAGATAAAGCTTTATCCTTTGTGATACTTAAATATCCACTATAACGTGAAGAGTAGCATGTTAATTGCAAGAACATATTTTGATCATCTATCCTACTCGGTGGAAGTTTGGCCAAGAACATGTTTTATTTACATCTTTTAAAGGGATGTCTCCCCCTCCAGTACAGAAATGTACTGAAATTAGTTATCATTAATCTCTAAAGAAGAATCATTATGTTTTTTCTTTTAATATGCTGCTTAGCTCATTGAGCCATACTTTAGTTTACCTTTAGAGTTTAAAACAGCTGTCATCATCAAAGTAGACAAAATTCTTTTATGTTTTATAAATTACCAATGGGAAACTGTGTTTCCCTTGAAATTGCCTTTTTGTGTGTATAATATACCAACCATAGTAGCCAGGATGTTTCAGCTCTGTCACTGAATTTCTTTTGCATTGGGAAAGTTAAACCTAGCCCCGAGCTTCCATAAGTCATACCGCCCAGCTTATTATCCTTGTTTCACCACTGTCATTAAGAAATATCATCTTTTTAGATGAAACAGTACCCTTCAAAAAGATTTACTGTTATTCCTACTACAGTTTTTCTCCTTTGATGAGAAGGAAGATAAAAGGCAAGAAAAATAGTAAAATCATATACAAAACAATACCTTAGCTTTTTCTTCATTTTCATTTTTCTCTGAAATGTATTTACAGTTTGCACTCTGGAAAACCTTTTTCATTACATGATGCATAAACATAAAGAACATGTGGTGATATCCATGGTGTTCGTGGTTAGTTTGCTCTTTGTGCTTATATTTTCTTGCCGTTGGCAAGAAATAAGTGATTTTGCAGTTTTCTTCACTGCCTTTTTATGAGTATAAAAAAGTACTTGATCTTAATATTTTTCATAGATCTTTTGCTAATGCAGTTGTCAAAACCTTCCGTCTCTAGGTTGTTTTTATAGTCACAGCCAGAAGGCGGGTAATTTCAATCACTTGGTAGCATATTAGAATTAAAGCCAAAAGGATCTTTGCATGTTTTCCAATGTGCATTGTACACCAAATAAGGAAGAACGGATGCAAGCTTCGATCAATTAATTCTTGTTATTTCCTTGTCCATTGTAGTGGAGGAATAATAACTTTTCCTCTCCTCTTTTATAGGTCTTGGATAAGACACTCCCAGTGATAAAGAACATAGTAATAAGAGAAAAACAAATTTAATTTGTAAGTATGGAAAGCCCAGGTAGACGAGGCTTCTTGACAAGTCAGGCTCTTGAGAATGATATGCCATCCTGAGCTAGGGAGGAGGTAGGGGTTTGGACTCCAAAGGTGAGGAAGACAATTCACGGGAAGATAGGAGGAGCAAAGGAAAGATACACAAATGATTGACATGCCATGCAGAGACAAAGGGGGGGGAGAGAGAGAGAGTGAGAGTGAGAGTGAGAGTGAGAGAGAGAGAGAGTGAGAGAGAGAGTGTGAGTGAGAGTGAGACAGAGTGAGAGAGAGTGTGAGAGAGAGTGAGAGAGAGAGAGTGAGAGTGTGAGTGAGAGAGTGTGAGT
>NW_006431388.1:225326-235782 GCF_000325575.1 Pteropus alecto | reverse complement strand
GTGAGAGAGAGAGAGAGAGAGAGAGAGAGTGAGAGAGTGTGAGTGAGAGAGTGAGTGTGAGAGAGAGAGAGTGAGTGAGAGTGAGTGAGAGAGAGTGAGTGAGAGTGAGTGAATGAGTGAGAGAGTGAGAGAGTGAGAGAGAGTGAGTGAGAGAGAGTGAGAGAGAATGAGAGAGAGTGAGAGATGAGAGTGAGAGAGTGAGAGAGAGAGAGTGAGTGAGAGCGCGAGGGAGCTAGAGGGAGCGAGAGGGAGCAAGAGGGAGCGAGAGTGAGTGTGAGAGAGAGAGAGTGAGAGTGAGAATGAGTGAGAGTGAGTGAGAGTGAGTGAGAGCGAGAGGGAGCGAGAGGGAGCGAGAGTGAGTGTGAGAGAGAGAGAGTGAGAGAGAGAGTGTGAGAGAGAGAGAGTGAGAGAGAGTGTGAGTGAATGAGAGTGAGTGAGAGTGAGAGAGAGTGAAAGAGAGAGTTGAGAGAGTGAGAAAAATGCAAAGAGGCCTTGTTAAGTTTCCCTGTTTACTATAGCTAGCTTCTACCTACTCTTTGTATTTATCTCTGGTGATAGTTCTCTTCGTGGAATAGGCCTTCTGTCTAAATTCTTTTAGGCAGCTAAGGGAAGGGTAAAGAAAAACTTCCTGAGTCTGCTGTTACAAATAACCAGCCTAAAGTAATCTGTATGCCAAAGAGAGAGATTTCAGAGTAGCTCCCCTACACCACCAAAGCTTCTGTTGGAGCTGCTTAAGAAGTTACAAAAAATCTAGGCACAGAGGCCATCCTCTGCTATTGCCCACAGAACAGGCAGCCCAAAGCAAATGGCAAGAATTGTATTGGGTTCTTTTTCTCTGTGTTATTGCATCTGATCTCATTCATTGCACTAGATGTCAGTGAATACAGACAGATAGAGGGAGGTGATGGAAATATATAGATTCCAAATGGCAAAGTGGGAGGCTATCTAAAAGCATTTTGTGTGTTCGTATTTGTTTCTGGAAGTCGAATGAACACAAAGGCAGCAAGGATTGACATAAAGCATACTCCAGTGTGGGCTGCCAGGGAGTGTTTACTGCTCTGTTTTATTAGGACCAAGTGGCAGGACCACCAGAGAGATGATCTCCATCTTGCCAAGGAGCTGAAATATAATTATCTGAGCATTTTCTACTACTGTATATTTCCTTTGTAAAATCTCAAATTCTGTTTGAGTCCTCATCTTTGTTTATGGGATCAGAAGTCACTGTTACTCGCTGTTCTTCAAACTCTGCAATTCAGTGGTAATTACCCATCTCAGACTAGGGGATGCCCAGGAGAGAAGAATGATGAGTAGTCTCTACAGCATGAAGAGCCAAGAATAGATTAGAATCATGCTATCACTGATATAATTGTGCATGTTTACAGGGGGAGCTAGAAGTGATGTGAGAAAACTAAAGCCCTGGGGAAGATGAACATAATGATCCTTTATCCACACGGATGAGATGGACATCCAGTGGTTACATTCTTGGTGACTCAAAGTGTTGTGTTCTAGATTGCACGAGGAAATTCTTCAGGGACATTTGGCATGTGTTTCCAATATTTAATTCAAATTTTATTCAGATACTTACATGATTAAGAGGGACTGTATTGGGTATATTTCATATAATCTCGGAAAATTTAAGAGAGATTGAAGAATAGGCCAACCACAATCCTATTCTCAAGGGTTATTACAAAAATGCACTGAGTGGGGGGAAAAAAAATAACCATGCCAACAACCTATAGTATAAGTAGCGATGGCAGAAAATAGCTATCACATTCTCTGCTCAATGAGCGAAAGGTTCAAATTTCTATGATATTGTGTATTAATATTAAATACAGGTGTATGGGTTCCACTTTGACATTTTACTGGCTATTTAGATCATATAAAATAAGAAAAAAAAGATCTGTCTCTATTAAGGACTAAATCTCTGTCTCAGAAATGTGTAACAGGAAGGCGGATGGTACAATAGGATGGCCCAGTGAAAATCTGTCTCCATTGTTGAAATGTACCTGTCATGAATATGGGAACACCTCTGATTAGCAAATGGAAAGTTTGCTCATTCCATGTCATCTATATCATAGGAGCAAGCATAAGGAGATAGTGGTGAAGGGTCAGAAAGAACAAAACAAAACAAAAGACTGTGGTAACTATGTGAGGTGTGATAGATGTGTTAATTAACTTGATTGTGGTAATCATTTCAGTGTACAGGTTTATCAAATTGTCACATATGCACCTTCAATATAAATAATTTTTGTCAATCATACTTCAATAATGCTAGAAAATATTTTCAGCTCATAGTGATTAAACCTTTCAGTAAAAAATATTAATGAATTAAGTTGTTAACTTTAACACGTCTATAATTGAATGACTTCAGCTATATTAGGAGATAAATTTTGCAGAATTTTGTTTTATTTTCTCCTAAAAGTTTTTGAGCATCTTCTGTTTTAATATATACAGTACTTCATTTAATCCTATCAGGCAGTCGCTATCACTTATTTTAGAGATTCAGAGAGGTCAAATAACTTCTATAAATATTTTTCAGTTTTATTTCTTACATATTAAACTCTGCATAAACATAAGAATTCCTGTGTGCTAGATTAAGCTCTAAGTAAGGATCCTTCTCCTTCAGAGGTACCAAATACACCAAGAGCTATGAACCATCGGAACAGACATAGCCAAAACAGGGCTATCAAAACCTGTCAGAACCAGGGCTCAAGGTTTCGTATCTATGCTTCAATTCAAGTAGTTTTGCTTTTACCTGTTTTAGATATTGGGGCTCTACATATTATTTTTGAAAAATAATATTGAGCTAATAATAATGGTTGAAAATCATAATGCCTCTCATCTCCAGAAACATAGCAATGGGGGCTAGAGATGGAGTTGGGGAGTATTTGCATTTACTCCTGACTAGAGTTTCAGGGTACAATTTTTGGCCAAACCTTATTAATGTGCAGGCTAAGTCATTTCAGGTATGAAGAGCAAAGTCTCAAAAGAGCAAAGACCAATGCAGCCATCGCAGGTTCATTTGGAAGAAATTGCTTTATATATCATTTTATTTTCACCATTTCAATCCTCATATTTGCATCATATAGAGCTGTCTAGATTGGCCAGAGTATTCCAAAGCTCAATATTTAAGAATGAGCTAATGAACCTGAGTTTTGTTTTTGTTTTTGCACCATGAGAGTGACTATAAACAGCTTAGAATAAAGCTGTTTGGGAATAAATGTCATTTTGGAAATAAATGTCATTTTGGACTATGGGACAAATGATGTCTGCAGCTCATGAGTTGCTCGACTGGATGAGAGGTTGTGCATATTTACCCGAGGGTTCAGTATGGCAATAACTCATCTTCCAGATGACAAATTTAAAGTACTTATAAATTTAAAGTACTTATAAATTACACTTTGCTTAATTCTAAAAGAATTTAAAATACAAAACGAAAATTTTCTTGATGAGTGTAGTTAAAATACCAAAAAATGAGTAAACATACAAATACATATACATATGAGAACCTATTTTAAAAGAGGAGTGAGAGGATTGTGTTGGAATCTGGACCGAATGGATAGAAACTGAACAATCGATTTAATGGCCCAAACAAGAAGTAGGATCCATTGGGTAATATTGTGTTCTTTTCTGATGAAAAGAAGCAAAGAATTTAAGGTGCCAAAACAGCTGTTTCTTGACATTGAATTCTAAGAAGGACATATAGAGGGACCCTTATCTTCAACTTCAGTTTTTTTAATACAACTTTTTTTTATTATTATTTAAGCCTACAGCACCTGGTCTTCCTAGGTGGTCTCCCATCCAAGCACTAACCAGGCCTGACCCTGCTTAGCTTCTGAGATCAGACGTCAGGCTTGTTCAGGGTGGCATGGCCATAGACCATGGACTGTGGCTCCACTGGGGTATGAACCCAGGACCTTCTGCGTGTAGAGCAGACGTGCTAACCGCTACACTGTGGAACCACGTCCTAATACAACAACTCTTAAATGGATGCTTCTTAAATAGATTCTCCATAAATGCTGAGTGGCACATGGAATCAGATTTCAGTGGAGGCATTTCTGTGGGAAACAAGGCAAACTAGTCCAGGTACAAATACTGCTGATGGAACAAAATGGGACAACTGCTTAGAGCATTTTGAGGTGGGAGTCCACAGATCTTCTAGTACTTTCTCAAATTTCAGCCTTTGGCTCATAGTACAGGTTGATTTTGATAAGGAAGGAAGGATTGGAGAAGGATCAAAAATCCATTGAGTAGTATAAGAGAAATGGAAACTTTGCCCTTCTGCCCAAGTGTCAATATTTCTCTATAAAAATCCAGGTGCTCTATCTCGAAGGGTCCCAGAGATTGATTTGAATACAGTTTTGGGATAGGACAGCCCTTATTCTACAGAGAATGGGAACAAGGGTGATTTGAAAAGCAGCATTAAGGATTGAAGCTGAGATTAATAACCAGACAGATAATCGACCAGAAAAATTACCAAAAGAACTATGGAGAGGGTCATTAACTGGTATAAGGTGCCTGGATAAACACATAATAGGTCAGAGGAGAGCAATCAGGTACAGAAGAGAGTGCTAGGCATCCTCTGGAGATACTACTAGGGAAACTTGCACGTTTTACGTGGTGCTCACTGGTATACACGTATGGGCCGCCATCTGACAAAGAGAATCAAGGTGGCTCATACACCAGGCGTTAAAGTAACTCACAGGTACTTAATAATTTGAACGTATATTTTCCCTTCTAGATGGTGAACTCCATGAGGAAAGAGACTGCTTGTGTTGTTTATTACTAAATTAGCCATTAAAAGGCACAAGGCTTGACAATTAGAAGATATTCAAAAATGTTTGTCGGAGGACAGATTTGCAGTGTGTTTTTGCATTTAATAATGGCCATTTGTAATAAGGGAGAGGTGACATTCTCCCTATGTTATGCATGAGGATGTAAGGCAAAGTTTAAGTAACTTATACATCCTACAGCCCCATTCATCTGCTTAATAAGTAGCAGTGGCATCATTTGAACACAGGTCTGCTTTATGGCAAGGTTCATTAGGCAGCACTGTCACTTTATCAAGCAAACATTTAGAGAATATGCTCAGGGCACCAACGGCAGCGTTAGGTATTGGAGACACTGCAGAGTTCCTGCAGTAAGCACCATGTAAAATTTGCAAGCTTCCCTAGCAATATCTCCAGAGATAAGACATGGCCCTCAGCCTCTGAAGCAGAAAAGCAGAGGGTTAGACAAAGCTAAAACACAAAGCTTTCTTAAGATTTAAAGATCTGGAAAAAAAATCGCAATAGGTGACAACACAAACATTTAACCCCCATGAGAGAGGATCAGAAGTTTTTGATGAGAGCCTGGCAAAGTTGACAGTAGCAGAATTTAAGGAGTCTGTATCCCACATGTACATGGGAGGCGTGGTAGGCAGAGTTGTGGTCCCTGTGACCTTCTCTTCCTCTCCTTTCTCCCCCAGGAATAGATTATATTGCATGGCAAAATGGACTTTGCAGATGCAATTAAGGTTCTTATCAGCAGCTTTAAAATAGGGAGATTATCCTGGATTATCCACTAGGCTCAATATAATCATATGAGCTTGCTATTTGATTTCCATTTTGTTTACTGCATCTTCTTTCTCTTTGATCACATTAGCTATATGGATAAGTCATGCATAGATATATTTATCTTGCCTTTTCAAAGAACCAGCTTTTGTTAACTCATATTTTACATTCTATCTCATTTAATTTGCTCCTAATTGTATTTTACATATTTTAGATTTAGTTTGTTGATTTTTAAAGCTTAGTCAAAAGCTATTTTTTCCACATATTCTAATAAGCATATTCAAATCTATAAATTTCTCTGTAAGTTGTGCTTTAGATATATTCCATAATTTTGACAGCTACCACTCCCATTGTTCTTAAATTCAAAAGATCTAATCATTTACATTAAAATTTATTATTTAACATTTTGGTTTATTAAGCATTTTTTCCTCAAGACGTACGATTTTTATCACTCTTTTATTCTAAGATTTTGATTGTCTTAGTTATGCGTTGCCTCATAAAACAACAATTTTATTATGTTCAAGGATGCCATGGGACATAAATTTAGGCAGGGCACGGTAAGGATGGCTTTTCTTCACTCCGCAATATTTGGGGCCTCAGGTTGGAAGGATTTAATGACTGGGACCACAGTCACTTAAAGGTTTCTTTACTCGTACGTCTGGCACCTAGGCTGCAATGCATTAAAGGCCAGGCTTAGCTGACACAACAGACTAGAGAGTAAGTAACTACACATGGACTCTGTTTGGCCTAAGGCTTCTCGCAGAATGACAGCTGGGTCCCAGAGTGGAGCATCCAGAGAGAAAGTGTTCTACAAGACCTAGATGGAATCTGCTTGACTTGTTTGTGACCTAGACTCACAAGACACGTGGAGTGGTATTTATGGTACTCTGTGGGTTGAAGCCATCCAAACCAGCCCAGATTCAAGAAGAGGGGAAAGAGATCTCATCTCTAATACTCTGTGGTCATGTTTTAAAACTGCTTCAGTTGGACCATGTTCAAAGAGCATGTTTCTGTGTGATGTTAAATCTTGTGGTTTATATGTGCCTCGTATATTTATTTCCCCATATCTTTAAGTATATCTTTTAAAATGGGATATTGTTGGGATTATTTTTGTTTATTCAATATTAGAGACTCTGTCTTTTAATTGCCCCACATGAATACAGCTGGTACAGATCCATGTGTCCAGGCTCGAACACTCCTTGATTTATACTTTTATTTATTTCTTTGCTTTTTCCACACGTATATTGTTTTGTGAAGGCTCTGCGTGCTCTGCAACAAGTGCCAGACAGTAAGCAAACATCGAGATTTGTACGTGCAATCGGGAGGTACCTCCCAGTTCCATGCCTGACCTAGCCCAATTTAGTCACATCACTGCCTCGTGGCGCTCCAGGACAATGTGGAGGAAATTAACAAATACAAATAGAATCATCTGCCCCAACTTATGCCCTTGCCTTGGGTCTTTTATCCTCTCCAGTTTCAATTACTCATTTCCCCTCCATGTTGGGACCCAAACATTTTCTATACGTCTCTGGAAGGATTTCTCACACATTTATTTCCAGTATGGAATGTAGGATTACATTTTGTCAATATCTCAACTTCTCCTTAGTTGCTTCTTTGACTGGGTTTGGAGAGGATGTCCATGATAGTTTGACTTCTTGTCTCAAAATCCTTGGTTTCATAAAAGTGAATCCATCTGATGTTTTCAAAGTATATGTATATATGATGGCATGTTATGCATTTTCTCTTTAGCTTAGGAAATCTAGTCACTATAAGCTAGGGTAAATCTCTCATACTCATGCACAGCACTTTATGGATTTTACAGCATCATATGCATTATTGCAGTGCTCAGAACAACACTGCCATAGTTATAAATGAGTAAACTGAAGTTAAGTGATATGTCTGTAAATGCAGCTAATAAGAAACATAGATGGAGCTTAGGGTCACATCCTCTAACTCCCCAAATTTCTTTCTATACCTTCTCAATGCTAAGTTTGAAAATACTTAACCGAGTCACAAAAACAGCCACAGAGTGCATGTTGAGTGAAGACGTTTTAAAAATGAGAGTTTTAAAATACTTAATGTCAGTATAACTATTTAGAGAAAGTAACAGCCTTAAGTGACGAATTGACTATATAGGTTTAGAAAACCAATGACAAAATAGACATCCATATGGTGTGCATGCTTATTTTTTAAATTTAGATTTTTTGATTAATTTTATTTTAATACAATTTCAAATTTATGGACAGTTTCAAGTGTAGTATGAAGAAATTCCTTTATTCTTTACCAGATTTCACTAATATTTTATCACATTTTCTCCTTTCTCCTTTTTTTACTATCTCTAGCTATACTTCCCCCAAAAACCATTTGAGTTAAGTCACACATACTATGAATCTTACTCTAAATACCACAGGAGGTAGATCCCTAGAACAATAAATCACAGTAAAGTTATCAAAATCAGGAAATTTAACATTGATCTAATACTATTCTCTAATTTGAGGATCTGCAAACCTTAGCCCTCAGGTCAGATATGGACCACTGCTGCTTGTTGTTGTGAATAAAGTTTTAGTGGAACATAAGCACATTTTATCTAAGATTGTTTTCAAGCTGCAACCACATAGTTGAGTAGTTGCAGCAGAGACTATGTGATACACAAAGCTAAAATATTTACCATCTGATCCTTCACAGAAAGTTTCCTGACCCTTCCTCTAATTCAAAGTCCATATTCAAATTTGACCGTGTTCAAATAAGAACCTTCATAGATCTGTTTCCTCATTCAGGACCCACCTGAGATCCCTCATTGCCTTTACTTGTTACCTTTCCTTTATCCCCTTCAATCTGTGACAGTTCCTCATCCTTGCTTTATGTTTAATGACAATGAAATTTTTTGAAGAGTAAAGCCCACTTATTTTGTGGAATGTCTTGAAATGGGTTTATCTGACGTTTACTCAGTAGATTCAGATTATGCATTTTGGGCAGGAATAACACTAAAAAGATGCTGTGTTCTCAGTGCATCCTGTTAGTAGGCACGTGATGTCAGTTTCTCCCTTTGTTACTGACATTCATTTTAATTGCTTAGCTATGCTGGTGTTTGCTGAGTTCTTCCAATGTGAAGTTATTATTTTGTCTGTGATATTAATGTATAACTTGTTGGTAGATAAGCTGACTATATAAATATCTTGTTCTGAATAAAGTATCACTACAATGGTTAAAAAATGGTGATTTTTCTAAAGCCCTGTACGCATATTTTAATATCTTGGTAAAATGTTGAAAGTCAGGCCTGCGTATACAAAGTACAGGAGAACTAGAAAAGGCTGGAACTCACAAGAAGCCAGGATTCACACAGAGTGCCTGAGCCTTATCATCAGTGCCTTTTTGAGTGTGAATAATGGATGCAGTACTGAAAACTGAAAATATTTGACTGATAATATTTATAAAGTACTACATGAATGTTCAGAATAAGTTCTGAATAACATTCATAAAATGCAATATAGAGATTCAAATGCAGTGCTATCAGCTGAATAGGAAACTTCCATCAATCCGAAATGTTTCGTAAAGTGTGCCTGTCTACATGCCAGAAAGAAACGGACCACAACATACAGGTTTGGGTAACAGTTTTCTGCAGCAGCTGTCCACAGCCAAATATATCACTTATCATGTGCAGCTGTGAGAAGTAAGTCTATTGGGCTGAGCTGAGATGCAGTTTCCACACCCTTGGTTAGGGTCAATCACTTAGACTCCCACTTTCAAAAATTATCTTTTCAAGTAGTGGTAGCTGATGTACAAAGTATATGAAACTTCTGATTTCACTCAAAATAAAGTTAAAATGAAGGTCACATCATGGTCCTCAAAGTCAGACCTTGTTCAGGAAGTAATTAGAAGAAGGATGATTAGGAGAGCTAGAAACAGAACATTTTCTTCCAAGAGTTATTGACTTAGCATTGATTGATGTTTTAGTTCTGTCCACTCTCTGATATTAAAAAGAGGATGAGTCGAAGGAAAATGAGTACACTCATTTTCAATTTCCATTCAATAATGGCTTGGAATAAAGCAAATAGCAAAATGACAAGTAAAGACAAGGGTAGCAGATGTTTTCCTAGATGACACCAAAGGAATTTCCTGACACAGCACAAAGGAAGCAATAGGAAAGAAGTCTCACGACATATTTTTATGTGGTTGGAGTGTCAGTCTCTAGGTCTCCCCATTTAGATATTTTGCAAATAGTCTTGTAAATATTGGTTTTTAGGCAATGCTATGTGTGGTTTTAAGATCATTTGTTTATATAATATGTGGAGAAGGTATAACTTGGGGGTGGTAACGGTAGACCAAGTTAGCCTCTATTATAATATCCTAAAAAGGCATCGGATAGTCACATTCTCCTTATAATGTACAAATACAAGCTCCCTAAGAGAACAAGGATTAAGTGAAAGGAACAAATTTTACTAGTGTCGAACCTCACGCGGTATCTTGGCATACACACATGAAGATAAGTGCCAACGTTAGCTGAATTTTTATGACTATTCAACTGAATCCCATGGGAATTTATTTATAAATCTGTATATTCAACTGTAGGTTCTTTTCTACTTGCAGAAGAAAAATGTTTTGGATTCCATGGGTCACAAAAATAAATCTTCATTTAGCTTCTTTGGGAAGTCGTTGATTTTTGAAGGATATGGATCATTAGTTTCATAATTCTCCAAGATGGAGATTTGACAGGAAGTTAATTTCAAGTGGCAAAATGTCCAGATTATTTTAAGACTGGAAATATCTTCTTCTAATCCTTGACAGTTTGCTCTTGAAAATTCAATTATATATTTATGCAAAATATTTATGAGAGCCTAAGGAACAGAAATTTAGAAATTTTTCTAGAGACTGGGTAAAGCCACTTAAAGATAATATATGTATTG
>NW_006431388.1:216506-225232 GCF_000325575.1 Pteropus alecto | reverse complement strand
AGAGGGGGAAGGGAGACAGGGTAAAGGGGGTCAAATATGTGGTGACAGAAAGAAATCTAATTATGGGAAGAGAACACATAGTGTAAATATATATATATCTTACTGTTAAAGTGTACAGCTGAAACATTGATTTTGATAACCAATGTCACCATAAAAAATTAATTAAAAAAAAAACTAATTCAACAATTCACTAGGTTGTATTCAAGATTTCCACTAAATAGCTACTTATGATCACACTTTAAAAGAAATAGTCTTCCTGTGGAAAAAATAGTTAAGTTTCCAAACTATAGATATTAATAATAGTGTATGAAGACTCAGAGTATTGTATATTGCTACTTATCTTGATTTGTTCCAGGACAAAATAATTAGGAACCATGTCTCAGCCAGAATTTCCATGGACAAAGGGGAATACAGGAAGTGCTATAGATTACTTTTAAAATTATGGTGGTTTGGAGGTCAGAATCTGCAGACAGATTGCCTGAATTCCAGTTCTGGCTCTGCCACCTACTACTTGTGTGACCATGGATAAATATGAGAAAATGTTATACCTCTGTGCAGTTTTCTAATCAATAAAGTTATTAGGAGGATTAAATAAATGCATGTAAATATTTATAAAAGTGGCACATAGTAAATACTTAATAATTATTGGTAGTAGTATTAAATGCAGGCAAACTATACATGAGAAAATCCATAGTCCAAAGAAGTTTCACCATTAAAGAAGAATGAATGAAAACAAACTGAAGATATAATTCAAAAAGTTAAAAATACAAAAGAAACTGAGAAATGAAATAAACTTAGCAACATAAGTTATCGGATTGAAAATATAGATTAAAATTAATTGAAGCATTGACACACTGAAAAGAGAATAGAAATGGACAATTTAGTAAAATCTAATTATGAATCAGATAATATAAGATATGCTATCAGAAATTTGAAAGGAAATAATATTCATACTGATAGTGATATTCGGTTATCAGTTATCACAGTCTTGTCATTTGCCTCTGGAAAACGTAAATCCTTCGGTGACCAAACCCAAGTGAAAAGATTCTAAGTTATGTAGTTGAAACATGGCTTCCTTATGTTTCTCGGATGGAATGACAATGTGAGCAGCTGACTGATGCTTGCGGAGTGGCGAATAAGGAGGCAGAGAGGTAAGAGAGTAGGAAATAAAGGTCAGATACCTGGGAAGTTGTCACAGCCCTTAGGAATGTGACATTATTTGAAATAGGAACTTGGACACCTTGGTAAGTTTTTGCTTCCTGAATTATTCTTACCTACTTCCCGCATGTCCTCCCTTAATTCTGAATAAATGTTACTTTTCAGAATGCCAGCGTGGCTCAGCTAGATTAAAGGGTAAAAAGGAAATAGAGTTGGGCCAGAGACTTAAGAGGAGTGGCACCGCACTTCTGTGACCTAGGTATGATGGCAGCTTTGAAGAACTCGGGGTTTAGGTAAAATCCAGGGGGCCTTGGAAAACTGTTTCCTTTTAGTTAGGAAATTATTCGGTAGTCATTTCTGTAGTCTTTCCAGCGCCCAAAAAAGTGCTTGCCACATGATGAATACTGATTATATGTTTGCTGAATGATTGAGGCCATTTTTATACAGGCAGGTTAGTTGATTCTTCCAACTTATCCTGATATGGTCCTGTGATGGAGATAGCCTTATGGCAGAAAAGAGACAGAGTCGTTTCCAGGTTTCTGTTGCTTTTTAGCAAGGTTGCCCTACTCCATTGTTAAATACGCCAGTCTCGGCAAGAACTGGTCTTTTGTCTTTGGTGATATTATCTAGGCACATGTGCAAAGAGCATCAGTGATTAAATAGAGCTTTATTTACCAAACACATTCCATCAGAAGACCGTGACCATAGCAACTAGTGACAGGTGCCATCCTCTTGGGATGTTCCAGGCAGCAATGACAACACTAATAGCTCTCAGTTACTAGTGTAGCCACCAGTATCCAAAGTAGTAATTTTAAACCAAGTGTGACACTATAAAGACTTTACGGGCCATACTGATTGATATTTACACTAATAGCACATAATTATATGTGCATTCAGGCCTGTAACCTTACCTGTTCCCAAGATTATCAGGCATGATTTCCTGCCCATAATAAAAATGCATCTGTAGGTGATACAAATATGTGAGAAGCATCTAGTGCTGAAAGATGAGGTGGAATCTCTCTCACACAACACCCCTAACAAGTCCAGCTATCATGGCGGAATAGGGCTAGGGACACTGAAGAACCCACCCCTGAAGTCCAGGCTCACAGGGCCAACCTAAGACTGAGGCGGGACTAGATTAGAGAACTCCCTTTTCATACCACTAACCTATCAATAACATGCAACAGCATTCACCACTAGGTTACTGGCAAAATCATGGCGAGAGACTCCCAGTAAGACCTACGGGCAGAACTAAAAGCTAAGGACAGAGCACAAACACTGGAAAAAAACTCTTCAGCAATCCGGAGAACTGAATCTCAGCACCAAGAAATGGGCACTGTTGGTGGGAACGTAAATTGGTGCAGCAACTATGGAAAACGATATGAAGGGTCCTCCAAAATTAAAAATAGAACTACCATATGATCCAGCAATCTTACGTCTAGGTACATACACAAAAGAATTGTAAGCAGGAACTCGTTAAAATAAATGTAGCCATCAGAGTGATTCATTTTTAGCAGACTATTCTGTCTGTTCCAGTACAGCCAGTAGACCAGAGCCTGCTGGGGCCAAGATGGCAAGAACCTGTCCAGTTATGCCAGTGTGAAGTGATTGGCTAGGAATTACTTTATCATCTGGTCCACTGTATGATAGTTATCTTATTTCTGATTGATTAAGGCAGGGGTCCCCAACCCTGGGCCTTGGACTGGTACTGGTCCATGGTCTGTTAGGAACCAGGCTGGGCCGCACAGCAGGAGGTGAGTGGCGGGCAAGTGAGCAAACTTCAACTGTATCTGCAGCTGCTCCCCAGCGCTAGCATCACCGCCTCAGCTCTACCTCAGATCATCAGGAGTTAGATTCTCATAGGAGCACCGGTCTCTGGTGCCAAAAAGATTGGGGACCACTGGGTTAAGGAATGGAGAAGCCAGAGATTATTGATGAGCTGCTAAACATAGAGAAAAAATCCCTAGAAACATCAGAGATGACTGTAAAATGTCCTCTAGTCTTATATGACTTTAAGTTGGAAAATATTAAGTGGATCTGTGACTGAGACTTTCAAGAGTGTGATATTATGCACCTACAACTGTCAGCCATATTTGCTGATAAAGCTCACATGCTGAATAGGATGCTCCAAGGGCTGATCTCTGTTGCAATACCGTGCAAGACAGGACCAAAGATGGATGGAGCGGTAGAACATAGAAACACTAAGCCTTCTGTTACAAAGCTGATCAGTGCCTTTGTACTAAGAGGGAAAATGCACCTGTAAAAGTCCGTAATAGATCATCTGAAATGTCAAAGATAGGAATCCCCACCCAGCATTTTATAAGTAGGGCTGCACCAAGCACCACATTTATTCCATGAGGAAGAAACAAAAGCCAAAATGAGCTGTAATGACACACTGGAAGTAGAAAAGATTATTTGAGAGAAACCAGCAAAGAGGCTCCGTGTTGATGCAGAGATTAAAAGCCTCATTTAACCATAGAAAACTCATCAGAATCTAGGCGGCAACAACCAGCTAGTGGTAGGTGGGTAGAAAGGAAATATATATTAAAAAAATACTGGAAGAAGTCCTAGAAATTCAGATAATCAGCTCTTTAAAAAAAAAAAAAAAAAGACCATAAGATCATATGAAGGAAGTACCTGTTGCTTCTCCTTGTCTGAAAAGATTGATAGAAGCAAAAAACAATTGTAAAATGTAGATATATTTACACCTGGAAACCTGTGCCTTGTGTTCAAATTCATTAAAGGCTGATTCTGCAAATGTAAGAATAGGTGGGGGCTACAGACATGAATAGAAATTTCAATGAAGAAGATATACAGATGGCAAATGAGCATATAAAAAGATATTCAACATTAACCAAAAGGGGAACGCAAATGAAAACTTCAAAGAAATATTACTACACAGGCACCAGAATGACTTAATTTTTTTTTTAATAATAATACCAAATGCTAGTGAAACTGCAGATAAACTGTATCACTCATAGATTGCTGGTGCAAATGTAAAATGGTACAGCCTCTCGAGAAACAAGTATGGCAGTTTCTTATAAAAGTAAGTGTGCTATTACCATATGACTCAGCAATTGCATTCTTGGGCATTTATCCCAGAGAAATGGAAGCTTTAGGTTCACAGAAAAACCTATACAACAATAATCCCATCAGTTTTATTTATAATAGTCCCCAAATCAAAACAACTAAAATGCCCTTCAATAAATGAATGTTCAAGCAAACTGTGGTATATCCTTTCCATGGAATATTGCTTAGCGATAAAGGAAAACAAAACTATTGATACACATAACTTCAATGGAATTCAAGGGATTTATGCTGAATGTAAAAAGCTGATAGAAAAGGTTACATATTAAACGATTCCATTTATGTAACATTCTTTTAATGAGGAAATTATAGAGATGCAGAACTACTGGATTCCAGGGGTTGGAGGGGGAGGGAGGGAGAGAGATTGGTGGTGGCTATAAGAGTAGCAAGAGGGATCCTCGTGATGGAACTTTTCTGTATCTTGACTGTAGTGGTAGTCACAGGAAACTACACACACAGGTGATGAAATTGCCTAAAACCAAACACACAAATACACAAACTTGTGCATGTAAAACTGGTGGAATCTGAATAAGGTAAATGGATCACATAAATTTCACGTTCCTGATTGTGCTATTGTACTATAGAAATGCAGGATGTCACCACTGGAGGAAACTAGGTTAATGGTGTGGAGTATCTTTCTATTTCTTACAACTGCATGTGAATTTACAATGATGTTAAAAAATTTTTTTAATGAAATTAAAGCAACTTTGGGGTACCACTTAAATACTAAACTCAACAAAACGACAGTCATGACATTCAAAATATAATATTGATGGGCACAACAACATTGACTCAAAATAATTATGCTGAGTGAAAGGAGCTGGATAAAAATGAGTATGAATTCTATTTATATATAACACTAGAAAACAATCTATAGAGATAGCAAGCAAATCAGTGGTTATCTGAGGATAGGGGTGCAGAGGGGATAGGAGGGAGCGATTTTCAAGGGGCAAGAGGAAACTGGGGTGGGGGGCGATGTGTATGTTCACTCTTATAATTGTGATGACGATTTAACAAGTGACCAAACTCATCAAACTGTCACTTTAAGCATGTGTAATTTATATGGTTGTAATATGTCAATTACACTTCGATAGCACCACTTAAAAGATTTTCTCTTCAGAGGAATGATAACACTTGGGAAAGAATCAAGATAAAAGATATTTGGAGGGAAGACTGTTGTTTCAGAATTCTCTGCAGATAAAGCTCTCCTTTATTGCTCCTACTGCCGCTGCTCCACCCTACATTTCTTTTTTAAATTAAGTTAAATTTTATATTTATTTTATTTTATTTTTTGGTGACATTGGTTAAAGAAATCCAATAAGTTTCAGCTGTACACTTTAACAGTAAGCCATATATACATTTAGATTGTATTTTTCCCCTTCCTCTTTCCTCCCTCCCCTCTGGTAACCACTAGTTTATAGTCCATGTCCATGAGTCTCTGTTTGTCCTGTTCATTGTTGCTTTTAGGATTGTATCCCACATATAAGTGATATCATGTGATTTTCAACCTTTTCTGTCTATCTTATTTCGCTTAGTATAATTATTTCAAGGTCCATCCATGTTGTCGCAAATGGCAGTATTTCATGTCTTCTTATGGCTGAGTAATATTCCTCTGTATATATGTACCACAGACCACTAAATTTCTTAAGTGGGCTAATCCATGTTGGGTTTATGGCTTCTACTGATCATTATTTAAGTCCTTATGGTGCTTTCAGTACCTTTTAGTAGGGTGACATTTTGGGCCCTGCTGAGGACCATTAGCTGCTGACATCATAGGGTGGGGTATAACAAACACCACGATGAAGTAGGTGGCTGAGGTAGGTGGCTTGAAAGTTATTTATCTATTTTTTGTGACAGTATTGCCACCCACACACCTTACTCTATATAGGTTCTGGCAATCTATGCCCCGAGCACCACCCCCATCCCTACCCCTCAGCCAGCCACCCACAGAAATGCCAAGCCCTTTTCCATCTTGTTTGTGGGTTCGAATGTTAAGGAGGAAGTTTGTCTTCAGAGCTCAGTCCTTACCCAGTCCTTATCCCCACTGTCTGATTAACTGTGATTCTGCCAGTGTGGCCCCCAACCCTGCCGGACCCCAGGTTCCCTCCTCCCTTTCACATCTGCCTCTTTCCTGCCTTCCTCATTCTTCCCATGAGAGAACTCACAAAAATACACACAAATGTTCATAACAGCTCATTTTTATTTTAATTATCATCAGTATACCCTGTTGTAAAATTTGATGTTTACATGATCAGCCATTTCTCAGTCCCCAGACTTTGGGGAGTTCATAGAAAATTTTGAGGTCTCTGGCCTTGTTCTGAAGTTACTGGCTGCACACAGGGGTCACTTGAGGTGGTAGACTTCATTTTCTTTTAGTTCTGCACTGGCTTATCTTGATTCAGTATCTCATTCAGCCTGTGGTAGTGACCAAATAGTGGTGTTTCTCTAGACTTCTTAGTCTTTCCTTTAAGGCTGGTAGTTTTCTTGGAGACTTTTTTACTAAGACTCTTTCGAAGGGGTCCTTTTGCCTTCGTGGTTATCATCGGTACCTAGAAGGACATCAGAGTGAGGCCAAAAGGGCACCACTGTTTTAGGGGAAGATGGGATATCGATGGGAAGGGGGTCTTCATGAGAAGGGTCGGGGCTGAGGAGGGAGTCTGTGCCAGGCATGGAAAAGATAAGATTCTTGGGGGCGGAGGAATTAATGAAAAGAAAAGAGTAGTTTGGGGAGAGTCATCTTACCTTGCCACCACCTCTGGACTTGGGTTCAGAAGTCTTTATCTTCTTTCCTTTGGTACTTGTGCTTGGTTGTTCCGTATCTGTAGTAGGTTCTGGTTGTTTGTTGGTCACCTTAGCCATGGTGAAGCCTCCCAGTGGTCTCCTCCAGGCCTCCTGACTGTCCTATATATATATACACCAGTCCCCATGACAACAAGGCACACCCTTCAGCTTTGATTGCTCAGCAGGTCTCTCCACCAGCCAATTGTGGCTAAGGGGGCTTAGACATCACAAAGCACTACTTATGATACCTCTGTGCATGGGCAGGGTTGATGGGGAGGCCAAGATGTGGCTTAGACATTTTAAAGTATCATTTCTGACACCTCTGTGGGTGAGGGACATTCGATGAATAGGTAAAAGATGGTTTGGTTAAGACAAAGAGGGCTTTTTAACATCCTCAAAAGAGTCTTCCCAAACCGAACTGCCACCCCCCTCATATGTCTACGTTCAATGGCGGTGTTACACATGGTAGAGGATGAACTTTCCCTCCAAGCTATTCTCCAAGGCTGGCCATACCCAGTGGTTTATTCTGCTGTCTCCACCCTGAGTTATTAGCTAGTGTTTTGTATATCTTACCTAAAATTTCTCCAAAGACAATATGGCCAAATTTAAATATTGGTGGATATGGGAATCATCTTACAAACTCACAAAAAGACAGCTCCCATGAATAAACATCTGGCATTAAAAACTGCTGATTTTGATTAAATTATTTTCTACCAGTTCTGTAATTCGTAAGCGGGGATTAACTGCCCACTCATAAAGGTTGCTTTTATCTTTTATTCTATTTTTGGACTCTATCCATGTTATTATCATTGAGTTTAACAAGGTTCTTTCTCTTTTATTTCATTTTTCTTCTTCCTGGAGTCCAACACTCATTTCCTTCCCACTATTAGGAACCTACTCTGACTTTTTTGCATTGTGTTCTTGCATATGTTTGTATTCTTGTGAAATAGATAGTCTTGTTAAATATGTGTGTGAGAGAGAATGTATAGCATTATGCCATAGATCTTGTTCTATTTCTTACCTTAAGCACTCAATACTATGCTTTTAAGTTCAACTTATGTGGCTATATGTAATCTGTACTTCCTTGCTTCTCATGCTGCATAATATTCCATTAGAAAGTGGGCACCTAGTTTTGCTTGTCTATTTCTTCCCCTTTTGAGGGACACCTATGTTGGCTCTCCACTCCACTGCCACAAACAATGCCACGATGAGCAACCTCATTCATATCCCTTTATGGATTTCTATGTATATTTCTCTGGGCTATATACTCATAAAATTTATAGGTCTTAGGTAGACCTAATCCTTAGTCCATTTTGGCTGCTATAACAGAATATCACCCACTGGAAGGCTTAAACAACAAACAATTTCTCACAGTTCTGGAAGCTGGAAGTCCAAGGTTAAGATGCCAGAATGGTTGGGGTCTTGATGAGGACCCACTTTCTGCCTATGTCTTCATGTGATCTTCCTTGGTGGGTACATGCAGAGAGAGAAAAAGCTATTTCCAGTCTCTTCCTTTTATTATAAGGCCAGTAATCTCATCATAAGGTCCCGGCCTCATGACCTAATCTAATCCAAATTACTTCCCCAAAGCTCCACCTCCAAATCACATCGGGGCATTAGAGTTTCAACATATGAATTTTGGAAGGATACATTCAGTCTATATAAATTTTCCTAGATATTGCCAATTTGCTCTCTAAAAC